>NC_089596.1:111917774-112104264 GCF_019320115.1 Miscanthus floridulus
CAAAGTTTAGTGGCAAAATCACTCGGAGGATGAAGCAACATGGGAGCAAGAAAGTTATATCTTGAAGCATTATCCCCACCTTCTTTCTAGTTAACCGAGGTAATGGTTTAAATCAGAATTTATTTTTTATCTCTTTTTCCACACTAGGCACATAAAATCTCAGGACGAGATTTTGTTTAAGGGGGTAGGTTTGTAACACCCTCGTCGTTACACCATGAATCATTTACTAAAACATGTCATGAGCATCATGTTTATGTGTTAATGCATGTAATAGAGTGTGTAGATCAATTTCTGTAACTCAAAACGATCAACGAAATTGCGAAATTAAAGTTAATTCCATAGTCATGTTATATCACTTAGGGTTTAACACCAATTTTTATTAAGCAAAAATGCTATAGAACATGTATGTGATACTTGAATAAAGTTTGAAGTACAAACTTTATAGATGACAATGAAATACCCACGGTCGAAAAATTATATTACTAGCTAAGATTTCCAATAGCTTAGAAATGCAATTTGAAATAGAGTTCAACTCAGAACTTAGAAAATTTCTTAAACTTAGGAAAGGGTAGACATTGCTTTGTTCATCAATTTTTGTATAAAAATTTAGTCAAGAAGCAGAGTAGTGTCATGGCCTATTTTAGTAGCCTAATGTACCCTCTAAAGTATGGTGAAGATGGTTTGGGTGTTTGGCCAACCGATTAGTTGTTTTAAAAGCATGCATGGCACGTCCTCGGTCGGTTTCCTCGCGTAGGCGCGGTCACCGTGCCCCTGTGCCACGACATCGACACGTTGGCCACCCGCGTGTGCTTTTGGCCACGCTCGGCTGGCCGCTGTGGCCGACAGCCCTAGCGCGTGGCTGACCCACCTCACTGCCATGCTACTACCCCGCTTCTAGCTCCCAGCCATGCGCTGTCATGTCGTCGTTGGCCTGCCCTGTCCCGTGCTGCGTTGCCATCACGCCCGCCACTGCTGCTGTGATTGTGTCTCTCCAGTACGCGTGCTGCATCGTGCTGTCCCTCCCTAGTCCGGTTGGGTGCCGTCCGCACGTGGCCATGCGTGCCGTCGTCGCTCTACCTTTTATGGCGTGCATGCTCAACCAGCGTGCACGCCCATCGGCTAGCGCTGGCGCTTGGGCCTCTTAGTCCCGCCGCTCGTGTCCCGCCAAGGCGTGGATGAGCCGAACCCACTGCCGCGCTCGTCTCTCCCTCCCTCTACTTTTCGCTGTCATCGTGTCGCGTCACGGTGAAGTCAAAGAGCGAGCACCTCTCATCAATTCCTCATGCTCGCGTCTCTGCCTTCATGCCCCTCTCTAGCCAACCCCACCCTGCCTTGACTCGCGTCACGCCGAGCTCCAATTTTGGAATCTTGTCACTACCATGCCGTTAAGGCTCATCGCCGCCCATGTCGTGGCTAGTCTCCACCACTTTACCCCGCGCCAATTCCTTTGCACCGTTAGCTCGCCTTGCCTTCCTCTTCGTCGTGCGCACGCTAGTCACAGCTTTTGTGCCGTCTCCTCATCGCTGACATGGCCGTGCCTTTGCAGTCTGTCGTTCACCTCGCTGCGCGTGCGCGGCCAGCCTTGCTCGGGTCATCTCCGGCTGAGCCAGCTTCTTGGTAAGGTCACTGGTGAGTGGTCGTTGCTCACCTACTACCCTACCGCCTTGTTTGTTGCTGTAGCTGACCTGAATGTAGGTCTCCATTGCCGCAGGGTGTCCGCCGTCATGGAGAGGTCCTTCTACGGTGTCCCGGCTCGCTCAACCGCCGCCCATCGTTTTGCCTAAGTGAGAGTCGGCCTCATAGCTAGGTTAGCGGGGGTCCCGTGTGGCCGGCGTAAGCGCTTGTGCCACTGCTCACCATGCCAGAGTGGGCGGGGATGGCCGAGGGCCTCACCGTTGTAAAGAGGAAAAATGTCTGAGGGTTCTCTTGCATAAGTGTTGTCTATAGGAGTAGTAATGTGGACTACGTGTTGTTTTGCTCATAGTCCAGGGGCGTTTTTGCATATGTGCCAGCGCGCGCAGGCCTCCTCACCGTGGACCGCCTCCACGCGTGGGCCGTGCCTCACCTGTGGGCCGCCATGCACTCGCGCGTGCGCACGTGTTGCACCGCGTGGGCCGCGTAGGCCGAAATCGGTTTAGATTTTCGTGGAAAATAGAAATAGCTTTTCATTTGTAATTATGAGCTAAACTTTGGTAAATCATATAAAAGCATGTAGATGTCCAAAAATTATGAAACTAATTTTGTTAGGTTCATAAAAATATGATCTATCTATTGATGTTGTTAGTTTACATTTATCTATGAGAATGTTAGGTCTACTAATTTATTTAGGAAAGCTTAGTATTATTTAGATTAAACTTGTAGGAATTTTTGTGGCAAATTGGTAATAGCTTTGACCATGAAATTTTTATAGTAGGTTCATTGTATTATTATGTACTCACTATAATTTGTGTAGCCTTAGAATAGGTTGATAAATAGGGTAGCTAAGTAATCCTTGTTTTAGTATATATGAAATCATAAATAAAGTAAGAAATGCATTTTTGGTTGCTAAGATAATACTTGAATGTTTTGTACCTGTTTAGTGGAAAGAATGGGTAGCTTAGCATCTTAGTGATTAGAATTAGCTTAGTAGCTTGGTAGATGTATTGTTATTTTAAGAGCTACTATTGTTAAAATGCTGAGTGTTGCATCATTATTGCATGCATGTAGAGAATGCGTTGGTGGAGTTTGTGACCGCTGGAGAGCCAGAATACGAGGAGGTGATTGAGGAGTATGAGGAGGAGGTTCTCGTACAGGAGGGAGCCCCAGAGCCACCAGCGACTGACTTTGCTGACACCACGCCTGCCCAAGGCAAGCCCCGGTGCATAACCCTAATTTTGAATAATCACATGATATATATATGTGATGTGCATTTACGTTACAGGATTTATATTGAAACTACATGCATAGATAAACCTACCTATGAGTCCTACTAGCATAGGTCGAGTAGCTGCTATGCTTAGGTTTTTCGATAGCGTGAGTAACCTGCCGTTACTCACAATAGGTGATTACTATTATTACTCTCATGATAAAATGGTGAAAGAAAATAGAGACCGGACAGGGACATGGTACGGGTATTGGTGGGTGTAAGAGGATGTGTCCCGAGGCCAACGGGTAGCTTGGTTACATCGTTTTCACTGTCCGTGTCGGTTAAGGATCGGTCGTTGCATTAGATTCTAGTCAGATCACAGACTTATTATCCTGAGCACATACTTGTTGATAGGAGTAGGGAAGACTCGTTGCTCTCTTATCGTGGGTTCCGGCTCTTTCTGGACCGACTGATTGGAGACGGGCATGGTGGAGGTCTAAGCACCACACTGAGTCCAGGACTCAGGTGTGGGGGTTTGGAGTCAAGTTTGGATGGGGACCTGGACCCCTTGACAAGAGAGTGGTGGGTTGGTCCTGCTTGTGTCTGGGGTACAAGCGGGGCGTGTGTTTAAGGGTACTCAGCTGGGCACATTGATTCGTGAATCGTCAGGTAATTCGGTATGACTTTTCTATAATCTAGCATCATAGTAAGAATTGAAAGATGAAAGGTGGTGAAACGGATCTGATTGCTCAACTCTTGCTTGAAAGTAGAACATGTGCTTACATAGAATGGTTAGCTAATAAACTAATCATAACTGCTAATAAAACACATATATAAGGATTCACTACTAGTATTGCTTTTTGCAAAAAAGAAACCCAGCAAACCATAAAGCTTATTATATCCTTTGGAGTCGGGAAATTATTCCCACTAGTCGAGTAAGTCTTACGAGTACCATGTGTACTTAGGGTTTATTTACTCGTGTTGCAAGTGCAGCTTGAAGAGTAGCTGGTGTATGGAGGATTCTTCTGGTGGGCATAGATGAATCCTTGTATTCTACCGTTAGATGTTTATTGTAATTCTGCTGTTTAAATTTTGCACTCTGAACTTGATACTGTAATAATGTATTTGTAAGAACTCTGGTTGTATGAAATGGACTCGGTTTTGTAAACTCGTTCTCATTATTGGATCCTGGAGGAAAAACGTGGATTATTCGAGTTTTTTCTTGGGGTGTGCTCGACGGAATCCGTCCGATATAGCTTGCTTTCAGGGTGCTTAGTGTCTGGTGGAAGACGAGCGCCTCTGAAAATGTGTTATTTCGGGCGGTTCTGTCGCAGTGCGAGTCTCCTGGCCCACGACTTCTCCAACGGTCGAGTAGCACCCGCAATGAGCCCGCGAGTCACTCCCCGCCTCCCGGCGAGATGCAGATTTGGCCGAGAAAGTCTATGGCAACCAGGTCCCACCTGTCATTGTCTATCAGAATGATTTTGATTGCCTAAATATGGGTGCTGCTGTTGGAGTTGGACAAAAAAAAATTAGGCCAACAAAAGTAGGGGAGCACCCATATCAAAAGTAGAGGCCCTGATTTGGGTGCCCGTGCTGGAGTTGCTCTTAGCCATTAGGATCTAAATCGGCACTAAGACCAAAGTGAAAAACCTGTGTTTTCCATGAACGTGCGCACGACAAGTTAAATTTTCGCCTTGAACGGGGAATACAATACGACCCCTCGTACTGAACAAAGTAGGCCGATTCAACACTAAAATACTCTCCACTTGCAATCTAATGAAGGACGATTACTTGCAATCTAATGAAGCGCACGTCTTTGTTTTTTGGGAAAATTGGTTCTGTAGCATCGAAAGGTTGCGACCTCCGTAAAATACCACTGAAAAAGTTTGGCCCCATAAAATAGCACTGAAAGTTGTCACCGTGAACTAAAATTAGCACCCCGTCAGGTTTTACGCTCAGGTGCGTTCATTTGACCTAAACTCCAAAAATTAAGTGACATTTTTGCCCTTGCCTTATCCTCATCCCTGTCCACATACGGGAAAGTGAGCTGAGCCGAAACGGCTGGGAGAGCCGCGCCGCGCTCGGTTCCGCCTGGGAGCGCCGCCTCCGCGCGTCCGTAGGCCGCTGGGAGCTCCGAGGGCCTCCTGCGCCAGCCGCCGCGGCTTCCTCTCCCGCGCAGGTCGCTCCCCGTGTGGAGGCCGTGCCGTCCGCCGCGGGCTGGTACTCGCGCAGAGGCCGCGCCGCCTGCGTTGTCTGCCGTGGGCCGCTCGTCGTGCGGAGGCCGCGCCGCCTCCGTCCGTCCGCCGTTCGCCTGGGAGCTCCGAGGGCCTCCTACGCTGGCTGCCGCGGCTTCCTCTTCGCGCGCAGGCCGCTCCCCGTGTGGAGGCCGCGCCGTCCATCGCGGGCCGCTCGTCACGCGGAGGCCGCGCCGCCTGCACCGTCCACCACCTCCTCCTCCTCGACTGCGTGTTGCGCCGGCCGTGACTCATCCTCCTCCAGTGCGCATGCGGTGGAACAATGCATCGATCTGAGATCCCCGACGGGTAAGAATGAAACCCTAGCTATCTACTTCATGGTTCATAGTACAACTGAAATTAGTTACGAAGTCCAATTTGTGTGTACGATTTCACGTGGTGTGAGGATGGTCACCGATGAGAAAGGGCATCTGGAAGCAATGTTAATTTTTTTTGCACTGCTACTATTTCAGGATCGATCCAAACAATGCATGTCGAATAGTGATTGATGTTTCTTCCTACTCAACTGTTGAGGATGGTCGATCTGTGTACAAAAAGGGTAGATGCTTGGACTGGTGGGTGGATGCAGAAGAGTACTCCATCATTGATATGGAAAATGATGTGTTCAAGCACTTTAGTTGGGCTAGTTATCAGGAGGCAAACTTTTGGTTTGTGGGTGAGAGTAATCTAACAATTCGCCTTGGTACGGACCAAGAGCTTCTAACTTTGCTGCGAGCCTCAAAAATGGTGGAGTTTATCATGACCGTAGATAGATGTGAGCATGTTGATATGGCTTTAATTGAGATTGAAAGACAAGTGACCGATGAAGAGAATGACTTACAACTTGAGGTCACAGAAAAATTCAAGGAGATGCATGTGAGTGCAGAATTGGATGGTCTAGAATGGGCCATGGAACCTCAACTTGGTGTTACAGCTGCTGGTCCTTCTAGAGTAGAAGAGGAGGAGGAAGGTGACCAATATATGGAGCCGGGTGTTGACCATGAGGGAGATGATCCAGTTGGAGTTGATGAAGAGTGGAGGTATTTCAGGAAGGTACCTGAAGTAGGAAGCAATGAGAAAGTGCAGCAAGAAAAGAAGAAAATAGAGAGCAGCAAGAATGTAACTGAAGCTACAGATCCTGAGGCAGTGCCAAGTGATGAAGCCACCATGATGCAAGATGCTCCATATGTTGCACTCACTACATATGACAGAGACAACCCTGATATAAAGGAAGGTTCGACATTTACTGACAAAAAGGCCTTCATACTGATGATTAAGCAATATGCCATAAAAAGGGAGTTTCAAACATTTGTAGAGCATAGTGATAAATCAAGATATAGGGCAAGATGTGCAGATTCAGAGTGTGAATGGAAAGTTCATGCAAAGAAACTTCTTGGTTGCCCCACTTTCATGGTATACTAATTGTTGTTTTCATGTTCTACCCATAATTTTTAGAATGTACAGAATGTTTTATTTTTCATGTTCTCTACATATTTAAAGCAAGATGCATGCATCATGGTAATGATGATATTATGATAACAATTTGGTTGTTACACTGAAGAACCGTATTTGTAGCAATTTATTTAAGATTTCATCACACTATTTTCTCCATTATTGATGATCATGATGCTATACAGTGAGACTTAACAACAACACGGGGTGGTCCTAGATGATTTAAGGACATTGGATGGACCAACATGTAGCTGAAACGTAGTATGAGAATCTGAAAATGTAGTGCATTCCAAAACTAAGTTTGATGTATAATGATCTGTAACATTCGGTGTGCTGTTTCACCGGGGCTCTTCTGCTGTTATTGAAGGCCCGAACAGGTGCCCAGAGGGGGTGTCTGTGCATGGGAGCCCCAAAAATACTTCGCAACATTTGGGGCCATGAGAGGGGCATTTGCAGCGCTTTTCCTTATGCCTTGGTTTTATTCTCCTTGTTTGCCATGAGAGGGGCATTTGCAGCCCCAAAAATCTTTGTAGCAGAATAGAAGTATCTGATTTCACTAGCTATTCCTGATCAGTGACCATGCTTTGTTTCTTGGTTGCCCCACTTTCATGGTATACTAATTGTTGTTTTCATGTTCTACCCATAATTTTTAGAATGTACAGAATGTTTTATTTTTTATGTTCTCTACATATTTAAACACTAAATTCAGATCCCATATCTTCTATTATTTTCAGGTTGTGTCAATAGGTTCTAGCCATACCTGTGCTAGCACCAGCCAAGTGAGGGGTAAGGAGGCTAGCAAAGCCTGGATTGCTGACAGAGCAACAGATATACTCAAGTCTACTCCAGACCTGGGAGCAAAGAAATTGCAAGTTGAGCTTGAAAGACAGTTCCCGATCAAAATGTCATATAATAAGGTGTGGGAAGGAAGGCAACTTGCACTAAAAGGCCTACATGGCACTTGGGACGAAAGTTTTAGAATGTTGTGGAGTTTCAAAGCCGAGTTAGAAGGTACATGTCCTGGAAGCATAGTAGAGATTGATTGCAGGAAGAACAAAAAGGATGGTCAAGTCTATTTATGTAGGATGTTTGTGGCCATCAAAGCATGTGTGAATGGATTTCTCGCTGGTTGCAGGCCATACCTAGGGGTTGATTCTACTCACCTCACAGGTAAATATAATGGACAGCTAGCTGCAGCAACAGCAATTGATGGACATAATTGGATGTACCCGGTGGCATATGGAATTTTTTACAAGGAGACAAAAGCTAATTGGACATGGTTTCTGAAGCAATTGAAGAGAGCAATTGGAACTCCACATGGACTCACAATACACACAGATGCTTGCAAAGGCTTAGAGATAGCAGTCCACGACGTCTTCCAAGGTGACGTTGAGCATAGAGAGTGTTTTAGGCACCTCATGCAGAATTTTAGAAAGCACTTCGATGGAGATGTGCTAAAGTAAAAGAAAGGGAGGATGTGGTACTTCAAAATGCAAGAATGCTTCCAAAAAGTCCAAGAAGAATGCTACAGGAACCTCTACTTCTTCTGAGCCCCCTACTAAACTTGCTGTTGAACCTAGGTAAGTTGAACTTCAAGTTTCATGTTCTAGCTGAATTACCCTACATGCAAAATGACTTGATTACATTGCTGTTATGTAGGAAAAGAAAGGGAGGAGGTGGTACTTCAAAGAATGATACAGGAATAACCTCTACTTCTTTAGTCACTCAATCACCTGGTACAACTACAGCTAGCCCCTCTACTTCCTTAGCCATCCAAGCACCAGTTAGTCCAGGACCAACAACAAGAAGGATGGCAACTTCTGTTTCTACACCAACAAGACCACCAAGCACACCAGTGAGTCCAGGGCCAATAACAAGACGAATGGCAGCACAACTGGATACATCACCAGGAGGCATTGCTAGGAGGGTCATCATAAACTAGGCTAGTGTGATCCTGAATCATTTTATTGAACTGTTGCTGTATGAAAAAGTCATGTACTGAACCTATTTTGGGCATGTATTGTTCTGCATGTGTTGGATCAGACCAATATGGTTCATGTACTGTGAACCTATTTGGCCATGTGCTTGCAAGATGTGTTGGTCAATATTAGTTCATGTGTTGAACCAGAATATTTTTCATGTGCTTGGTTAATATTTAGTGCATATGGTGACTTGTATGTGTTAAAATGCTGTGAGTTCATGCCCTGTACTTTATTCTTATGTTTTTAGAGCTCCTGTACCGGTTTGGGCCTTGATTCGTATGTTTTTAGAGCTTACCGGTTTGGGGGTATTTTGGTCTCAGTTAACAGACCTAACGCTCAAATCTAACAGAATGGTACTTTCAGTTCACGTGTGCATCTTTCAGTGGTATTTTACGGGACCGATGTCTTTCAATGGTATTTTATGGAAGTCGCGATCTTTCGATGCTACAGAACCAATTTTCCCTTGTTTTTTTCATATCTATTTTTGTCTTCCGGTCTAAATATCTCAGATGCTTGTATTTCCGTTCATCGAATGGAAATGGGGAATCCTTGAGTCTAAAAAAAAAGTAATAATAATTGTGTCGTCTTCGTCGTTTAGGGTGAACCCATATGCATACCAACGGAGGAGGATTACTTGTAATAAAGAACTCTAAAATGTGCACGTTTCCTCGGTACTAGGTTCAACGTACAGTTGGATTAGTGAAGAAAACGATCCTCATCTTTTGATGACCTGATGCATCTCTTCGTCCAATACTCCAATGGTGTCGCTGTTCGTCATTGAACAATGCCACGGTTTCCATTGACTTTTGTCGTCTAATACGGTCAGTCATCTGACTAACATGTCATTCTCCACTCCGTCACGGGTTATTGTCACCGTTGAATGTGAACCGGCGGCTCAGCCTCTGTCCACACGTGACGCGTGCTCCCTCCATCCCGGGAAGAGAGCTATTTCTAGGGCTATGTTTAGAACACAGAACTTCTGGATTTTCCCTACGAAATTAAATTGATATTTGTGAAATTCCTACATGATTAGTCTATAATATTTTTTAATGGGTGCCAATGCAATTAGGAAATGACCAAATGCCCCTACAAAAAGTTAAACTATAGTGTTTTCTTAGTGGGTTAGGGTAGAAAGTATCTAGGTGGGACCTACATGTTTACATATAGTAACAATCTTTGTGGAACAAAATTTGAATGCTAAAATGATACTCTTTATAAGATGCAGGGAGTATGTCTTATACATATATATATATTCTGGTACATACATATAGGCAAAGCATGTGTCGCCGTTACAAATGTATCTCAGGGGTGCTAGAACCACTTGGTGCTACATCGCTTTTTCCCGAAACCTAGTACAGACATACAAATACTCACCCTTGTGAACATTCTTATACACTAATACACACCTTACTTCTTGAGCAGTACATGTGAAAAACTGAGCTGATAGATTTTAAGATTAACGAAGTCGTCATAAACACATCACTATCGACAACCATGTCACCTACCACTAAAAAAATAGCTATTACTGGAAATAATTTTTTTTAAAAAATAGAAGCCTGCAAGTTAATGGAGGGCTTAAACCTGGATTGACATATTCTACTATAAGAAACTTAACTAATATAACTGAAATACATTAAGTTCGCCCCTTAGTGTTAATACATAAACAATCCATAGAATTGTGGTATGAATGGAGAAAAACGATTTGATAGTGAACCGATTCATAGAAGCCCCATGCTAAGTAGAGGCATGGTTGAAATATCAGTTGGAGAACATCTCCGGTTCTTCCACCTCTTCCTATGCTCCTGTGATTCCACTCAAAAGAAGCCTTGAAATGTACCACCCAAGGGCGGATCCAACGGTGGGTGGGTGGGTGGGGAGGGGGGGGGGGGGACTCAAGCCCCCCTACCCATACCGGAGCAGTGGAACCCTCTTGCTGGAGCCCACATGAATTTTTAGGCAAAGTTCTATAGCGTAGGTGGGGCTGCGACTTAAGATCGAGCAGCAATTGAAGGTATGTGTTGTTCAGCCCCCCCCCCCCCCCTCCCCTAAAATTTTTCCTGGATCCGCCGCTACTACCACCGTAACTATTCAAGTCCTGGTTTCACCTTTTATTTTCTTATATAGATTTTTGTTGTATCTCAAATTTGGAATAAACATAAAGGTTTGCATCATCTACCGATTCATGTTTTTGGTGGAATTTTTCGTGCGAATTTTTATGCATATTTTGAATGGGAGCAAGAACATATGAAGGGATAGGGGGGCATTAGAGATGTTCTCATGTCAGTTGAAATAGACATAATGTAACAAAAATTCTGGAAACATTCAAATGAAAAATATGACCAATGAAAGGAGAAACAAAAAGTACATCTTTAGTATTAAACAATGCAGTTAACTTTTTTTATATCTATCTTTTTTATATTTTTCCATTTCCTCCTAGTATTTGTCTTTTTCTGTTAATTCTCTATGTGCCAATTGAGTTTAAAATTTATATTTTGTAGTATGTTATCATTTTTATTTGAAATCTTTGTAGCTACGTCGAGGGATGTGCGTTTCTAAAATTTAATACAAAACAAAACTTCGCAATGGATTAGCAGGATGCAGAACATCCACTTCACAAACATTTCATGCAACCCAGAATTACACAAAGTTCACTACGCCTAGAGAGTTCAAGCTCAAACCAAACTTATAGAGATGTTTTTGAAGATGTACAATAGCAAGTTCACGAAGTACATGCACTCACAAACCCACACCACCAAGTAGATCGAGTGAAAATACAAATATTACAATTCAAAACATGAGAGATAAGAGATTCATTTCACCGATGTTTGGGTTCCTCCCACTTGAACCCTACATCTCCATTGAGTGGAGGTGAGCTACTCACAAAGCTCGAGCTAGTACCAGGTCCCTCTCGGCCACTTTTTTCGTCTCCACTAGTTGATCTTCCGCTTGCGAGACCGGGCAATATCTCAACCCTCAGAAACTTTTTTACGGATCACCACAAGCACAGGTGCTCGCTGGGAGACACCTTGCTATCTAGGAGGCTTCACCTCCCAAGAGTAACAAATGCTTCATGAATGATTGATTAAGCTCAACATGTGCTCAAGGTTTGGCTTGCTCACTGTTGCTCTCTAACTCGAAATCTCTCAACCCAACACTTTGATCTCACACTAATCACTTAATCTCACAAAGAGAGGTTGGGGAGAGTCTCACAAGGCTTAGGAAGTGTATGAAAACATTTGGTATCAGCAGCCCACTTAGGAGAAGACCAAGGGGAAAAATATTATGTTCTCACTGAAAAACACAGTAGCTTTAAATAAAAAGAGTATGAGAATGAACACGATATATTGTCACGCCTATATATTCTTATCAATGAAATCATTATTTTAGGTGTTTACAACATTGTTGATAACATTGAATTTGAGAGTGTTTATGTAGTCTCTTGCTCTCATCAGTATGGTTGTTTTATCTCGTTGACACGGGAAAGCAACACGTATGATTAATGTAACAACTTGACCGCGGGGTAGCCCCCGAGCATAACCTTAAAAGGAGTACCAAGCTTCGAACATGAAACAGGAAGCAGAATTCCGGTAACCCCGGTTCACCTCTGTTGCTAGTACAAGTCACAAGAAGCTGGTATACAATTAGGATGTGAAAAATCATCATCTTCATTACTCCAAGACCTCAAGTTCTTGAATGTCTATATTTTACACATTGTAATGCGCTCAGGGTGGAATTAAGGTTGAATCCAAGATCCCTGAATGTCTATATGTTTGATGTTTCATTCATTGGGCATGTTTGGTAGCTTATACTGCTTATGGCCAAACTAAGCTGAAACGAACATACAAACGACATGCTTTTCTACAGCTTATTCTTTGGGAAGCGCTTTCTAGATATTGCAGAGAAGCTAGATTGTCTCTATCTCTGACTGCACAAGTGCCTTTGACAGTCTATATCACACATTCCTTCATGAAAATATGAAATTGTTGTCACATCTGCTGCATTGAAGCATCGACAAAATATCAGACGAAATTTCAGATATTGACTTTCCGAAAAAAAATACGAGTGGGGAGTGGCTGATGGTTGCTCAAATCATAGACGCCAATGGTAGTTTTCAATTAGCACAATATTTTCAGTCAACGAAAATTGTCTCTTTCATGCATGGCATCACATCTTGAGCTTACCACTATCTTCAGGCAATGGTCCTGCATTGTTTCATCTCGATCTTTTCAGGGGAACCATTAACGTCTTGTTCATCGCCGTAGTCGATCCATAGCTGCGATTCTAGTGCCATCTCCTTCTCCTCCAGCTCAGACACCCTTGATTTGAGAGAGTTTATGTAGTCCCTTGCTCTCATCAGTATGGATGTTTTATCTCGCTGCCGTGGGAAAGAAACACGTATGTATGATTAAAACATCTAAGTGCTAACCAACTGAAGAATGAGATAAGTTTTGAAGAATATGTATGTGCAATGTATACCTTGGAGGAATGGGGCAGCACATTCCTGAGAGCATCGAAGCTGTCGTTGATCTTCTCACGGCGCTTGCGCTCCGACAGGAGGTGCTGAAGCTGGATGCTGTTGCTCTCGTCGGACGGCGCTGCCGCGATCATCTCTGTCCTGGAGCTCTGCTGCCTCTGCCACTGGGAAAGCTTAGCGCTGTGCATTTTCGCCATGACCGACATGGCCGTCTTGATCGCCCTCTGCCCGCAGGCGTCCGGCTTTACCTTCTTCTTGGGGCGGAGGTGCCGGACGTACTGACTGAATGCACTGGTGCCGGAATCGGCATGGCCGTCCTTGTGCCGTGCTTGGCTCATGATTTCTTCCAGGTTCTGGTTCGGGATCGTCTCAAGGTAGCTGTAGGGGAGTGGCGAAAATGGTGTGTCCAGGGATGAGGCCTGGGCCGGTTGTTGGCAAAAGGTTGGGGTGGCGCTCGATGCCGAGAGCACGAGCGACGAAGTCTCATCGGAGCTTACGGCAAAATACCGGAATGGCGACGACGATGACGGTGACGACCGCTGCTGCTGGCTAGGGCTCTGCGGTGGCACGGCGTGGTGGAGGTGCAGCTCATGCTCTTGCTCCATGTCCATCAGCATGTAGATCTGCGCCAAACAACAATGGATGCAAGAACGATATAGATTAGTACAGGAGTCGATCTCAAATTCTCAATAACATGTAACAGTTCAATTTGGTTATTGCCTGTTCCAGCTGCTGCTGAAGTTGAGATCTGATCACCACGTCCTGCCCTTCCCTCCCGCGGTCAAGATGATCAGAGTCGTCGCAGCTGCTGTTACTGCACAACGACAAACCCAAGCTGAGATTAAGATTGACGGATTATTCCTGTGATCATAACACCTGGCAGTAGCTATCGAGCTGGGCGGATTGATCTGGATATGGACGCCAGCCGACCGTACCGTGCGTACCTCGCCTTGGGCCATGGCATGTCCCCACTAAAGACAGCTCTGGCGCCGCCTCTAGCCTGAGATGGCGCCCAGCTGCAACCATCCATGGCGAGCTCGTTGTCGTTGCTGCTTTCAGATCCGTGTTGATTGAGGAAGGCTGTAGAGCTATCGCACGACTACTAATAGCTGCAAAAGCTAGGATACGTTGAAGACTTGAACTTCTTGGTCAAAGGAAGGCGACATGAGCTTGAGCACCGCGATGACGGAATTACTTCCCAAATATCTGAGTTACCTGCTGTGTCACACGTGTGGAATTCAGATAGCTGCGGCAGACTACAATTCTACGTGGCCGTGGCTGATGAGGTTTGGTGCACGACTCGTCAACAATTTATAATTTCACCAACTCTCGCGCACACATGCGCCATCATAAACATCAGCAAACCTGTGGACGTGTCAAAAACTTGGACTAGGTAGAGCTTAAGAGTGGCTTAGAGTTAGAGCAAAGGTTCTGTTCGCACACGAACACATCACCGTGTGCCTTCGGCGATGAGCGCGATACGCAGGACACGTCATCGGAGGAGCCTCACCGGGATCGGGAGCACGATACGCAAAATACGCCGGCAAGGTCTCTTGAGACCCGAAACCCCACACGCCCGAGAGGGACCCCGTCACGGCGTGCTGTGGCTATGGGCTGCCCTAGCCGCTTGACCGCTCTAGGGCTTCGTCATCGTTGAAGCAATGAATATCGTCGACAATGAAGAACGAGAAGAAACAGTAGATTTGAAAAGTAAGATAAAAGATTAAAAAAATAGATGTATATTGATAAGTTCGATTGTGTGTTGTCAATTGACCGCACCCTTTATATTTATAGGGTGGCTGGTCTTCCCTGTACAATGAAAAAGATTAGCCGAACAAAACAAATCTATTCTAATTCGGCTGAACGTCACACGTACGGGGACCTGTTCGGTTCACGTACACCAGGTGGCCAGCTATTTACGTCACTACTGGAAATGGAATATTTGCCAAGTGCAAACTATTTTGTCGAGTGTCAAAAATCGGGCACTCGACAAAGAATTGCACTCGGCAAAGAATTCTTTATCGAGTGCCGGGCACTCGACAAAAAAAGGCTCTCGGCAAAAGACTTCTTTGTCGAGTGTCAGGCTCTCAGCAAAAGCGCGGCACTCGGCATAGGCTGTTCCGCGTAACGGTATTCGGCCACGTCCTTCTTTGTCGAGTGCCTGCTGTTAGACACTTGGCAAAGAAGTTTTTTTTTTAAAAAAAAAATTCTTTGCTGAGTGCCCCAGATCTGGCATTCGGTAAAGATTTTTTTTGGAAAATACTTTGCCGAGTGTCTGCTATTAGGCACTCGGCAAAGAAGGTTTTTTTTTAAAAAAAATTCTTTGCTCAGTGTCCCAGATCTGACATTCGTCAAAGATTTTTTTTTTGAAAAATCCTTTGCCGAGTGCCCCTGACACGTCGCTCGGCAAAGAATTTTTTTTTGAAATGTCTTTGTCGAGTGTCCCTGTGAAGGCACTCGGCAAAGAGGAATTTTTTTTAAAAAATTTCAAAACCCTTTTTGCCGAATGCCTTATTCTTGGTACTCGGCAAAGACCCCCTTTGCCGAGTGCCATGCCCCGGCACTCGGCAAAGTTTTTTTGTTTTTGACCTCCAAATTTTTTGTGCAACCCTTTTAAAGTACCAGGAACTCCTAGTTAGAATTTGGTGATTTTTTTGTGGCTTTTTGATATATTTAGTTACTTTATTTCGTTTACTTGAATTTTTTTCGAAAAATATAAATTTGAACTGCACGTGATACGAATAATGGAATTTAATGATTCAAAAAATGATAGTCATGTTACTTAGTGTAGTGTGAGGCCGTATCCAGGAACGGACCCGGAATTTCAGACATCTTGTTCACGAAACATGACCGCGAACTTGCGTGCGAAGTGTTTTTAAATTCTATAAAAAGCAAACGAAGTCCAAAAATCATGAAACTTGTTGAGATGTCGTGATATCGTATGTGGAGGCTATGATAAAAATTTGAGAAGGTTTGGTGCACGTTGTCACGTACGATGCTTATAAACCAAAGAATCTCCGAAGAAGTTTCATGATTTCGTATAGAAACCGACGGGGTGATAAGCATCGTACATGACAACTTACGCGAAACCTTCTCAAATTTTTATCATAGCCTCCACATATGATATCATGACATCTTGACAAGTTTCATAATTTTCGGGCTTCGTTTGCTTTTTATAGAATTTAAAAACAACTCGACTGCAAGTTCGTGGTCATGTTTCGTAAACAAGATGTTTGAAATTGGTGGTCTGTTCCTGGATATGGCCTCACATTACACTAAATAACATGAATACCATTTTTCCATTCATTGTTTTCATCATTCGAATGACTAGCGGTTATAATTTGAATTATACAAGAAAATTCAATTAAATGAAATAAATTAAAGAAATATATAAAAAGTCCGAGGAATGTGCCATATTGGAACATGGAGTACCAGATATTGTATGAGGACTGCAGAAAAAAATTTAGAGGTCAAAAATGAAAAAAAAAATATGGTTTGCCGAGTATTAGGATGATCGACACTCGGCAAAGATTTTTTTAAAATTTTTAAAAAACCGCTCTTTGCCGAGTGCCAGCCCAGTTGCCACTCGGCAAAGAATTTAAAAAAATTTGTCGAGTGCCAGATCGGGGGTACTCGGCAAATTTTTTTTTTAATAAAACCCTATTTGCTAAGTGCCAAACTAGATGGCACTCGATAAAAAAATTAAAAAAAATTTTGCCAAGTGCTAGATCGGGGCACTCGGCGAAGGGTGGTTTAACCTGCCGGCCCAGCCGGCCCGCACACACGCACTCCCTTCTCCGGCGTCGCAGCGAGGCTCGGCACACGGCGGCCCGGCGCAGCTCCGACGCGCAGCCCGCTAGCCAGGCCATGGCCGGCCCTGCTCGCGTTCGCCGCTAGCACTGAGCGACAGTAGCGCGCTTCCTGCGGCGTCGACCTGCACCGCGTGACCGACGGAGACCTCGCCGGCGGCCCTGTGGCGCGCCCTCACTGCGGCGTCGACCTCGCCGGTGGCCCTGTGGCGCGCCCTCCCTCCGGTACCCCCAGCAGCCCTCTTCCCATGGCAGATCTGGGCGAGGGCTGGTCCACGACGAATCCATGGAGGGGGCGGCCAGTCCGGAGCTCCCCGTCGTGGCGTTGACGGCCACCTCCAAGCATGGTAGGGGGCGCTGTCCCTATGGACAGCCCGGGCGGCCTTCTGCCATGGCGGATGTAGGACCTAGGCAGGCCTCGTCCACGAGGAGGCACGGATTTGGTGATTCTCTCTTTTCTTTCTAGTGATAATTGATTCTAAATCTCTGGTTTCCTTTTTACATATAAATCTTGTAAATATTATTAGCTCCCACAAGTTGTGGTAAATTACTGAAGGCATTCGATCTCTAATTATCGTAAATAGTTTCTCGTAATTACTGAAGACATTCTCTAATTATCATAACCAACTGTACACGTTCTGGTAACTATATTATGGTACTCGTTCAACCTGGAGGCCACTCCCATCGGATTAGCACAGATTATTCCTTTAGAATATATTATATATGTGAGTACTATTGCTTCACTGTATACGTATTTCGATTTTCCTTCTAGCATTGTCCCATGAATGCAGACAACAATGACAATTAGTTCATGGTGGTCTTGACATATGATTTGCTTAATCCATATAATGTGCGACGACTCGAGTGCATATTCGGGCAGACGAGCAGCTTCTGCTGGTCCAATTCGTGTTATAGATGATCCGCACCTTTTTTTATCTTCAAGTGATTTACTGATTCTTATTTTGAGTAGATCTTGATGAAAATTCCTCGGTGCCTGTGTGCGAGTTCTATACCTGGGCTGCATGCATCTATGACCTATACCAATTTGCTAGCTGATCTTGCGATTTCTATCGCTCCTATTCGTCAATCTTGATTAAAAAATTGGTTTCTAGTTTTACCCTCAAGCACCCAACAGATTACTACCCCAACAGATTTCTATTGCTAATATACAAGTTTGGCTCTGCAGAAACTGTACAGTATAGATAAGATCGATTATTTGGGCTCTTACATTCTGAATATCGTGATAGGGCTCTTGCGTTTGTACCGTTGTTTTGTATTGAAATTGTAATTTTGTCCCTATTTTTTTTTGACTTTGTGAATTTACCCCTACTGTGCCATTCACGAAACACCGATTTGCCCCTGCTCCGTCATCCACCCCTGACGGTGTTAAATTTTGTACAAAAGATATGAATGCCCATATGATTTTGCCCTTTATTTTTATGCCTAATTGTGATTTTGCCCCTGTCTGGCCAAGGCTCGGTTGCGCGCGGCACGGGGTCGACCGTCCGGCCATGGCGCGGCCACCGAGGACGCAAACGCGCGGCACCCGCACGCCCCCGCACCAAGCCCCGCGCGTTTAGCAGCCGTCTTGCGTGCCTTGCGCCGAGCCGCGCGGCACCCGCACGGCCCCGCACCAAGCCTCGCACGACGCGCTCGCGGGCGGGCACCGCGGCCCTGCGAGCTTTGTGCCCCGCGGCCAGGCGCTGCCGCTGCCCCGCGCCTTGACCCAAGCATCGCGGCCGGGCGCCGTTGCTGTCCTGCGCGCGCCACGCTCAAGAGCGGGTGCCGCAGCCCTACAAGCACTGCGCCCTCCGACCAGGCGCTGCCGCCGCCCTGCGCGTGCCGGGGCCCTGCGAGCGCCGCGCCCCGCGGCCAGGCGCCGCCGCCGCCCCGTGCCTTGACCCGAGCGTCGCGGCCTGGCACCACTGCTGCCTTGAGCGCGCCGCGGTCGTGGGCGAGCGCCGTGCCCCGCAGCCAGGTGCCACCGTCCCCCGCACAACGCGCCCCTGCCCGCGGTCGTGGACGAGCAGGAGGTTGAAGATAAGATGAGGGGCAACATGGTCTTTTTGCCTCTGTTTGCAGGGATTTTGATTTTTTTAATTCATTTATTCCATGTCCATCTAACAGACATCCAAACCAGGGGCAAACGGATGGTTCGTTTTAAAATAACAAGGGCAAAATCACAAAGTTGAAAAAACAAGGGCAAAATCACAATTGGACTGCTGGACAGGGACAAGAACACCATTTTCCCTACAATGTATTAGAGAATTGTAGTTAATTTGCTTATGCTTCCAAAGAGTTCTGTACTCATATTTCATATCGTAGGGTGCCGCGAAGCGTGCAAAAGTTTCTAGTATGTTTAGAGCAGCATGCTAGGTTTGTGGTTTTTAAAAATGCAGATCATAAGCTACTCCCAACAGTACGATTTATATGACATAAAAATGCATATCTAGGTGATTTGATTTTTTTCTTTGTCGATATCATTACAGTATGATCCTTGAGTCACTTGTCCACTCTTCAAATGCTTCTAACAACAACAAAAAAAAGCTGGCTAAATCCTTTGGCGAATTAAAAATTGTGGTTTCTGCAACTTTCCATTGGAATGCTGCAAATAAGGATGTCACCAAACACCTTGAGAAAGGTAGTAGTGTTTAGGCCTTAATTCTGTAATTATGTGATCATGCTCTGGATGCTATAGGCTGTGATCTTTTTTGCTAGTAGGACCCAATGTGGTTGCCTCCACTGGAGCTGATTATGTATCTCATTTTCCTTAGCACTAATAGTAGAACATAGTGGTGCTCGCTAACTACTGCATGATTTATGAGTCCCACTATCACTGTCAAGGTATGCTTTCCCCTATTTTGTTCTCCTTTTTTCTGATTCAGTTTAGTGAGCCTAGATGTGGTTTCTGACTGGTTTGGGTGATAGAGATTAATTCCATGCTATTTTTTTTGGGTGATAGAGATTTGATTAGAAGCGTAAGATCTACGGGCCGGGCACCAGAGGATGGCGGCCCAGCTGGAAGCCGAGCGGTAGGCCCAGACGCAGAGGCTGACGGACATTACGGAGTTCCTACAAGGGCTTGGGCAACGTGTGGGCTTCTCTCTGCCAGCTGGGCTGTTGGTTCCACCTCCGCCTCCGCGTCCTACAGCTTCAGCTACTCCTGTGAGTATGGAAGTTTTTTACTTTCGCTTGTGCTTTACTTGTATGGCCTCTACCTTTCTAGATTAGCTATCCAAATAATTTTGTCTCACATGCAATCTTTTCTCCTTTGTGCAGTCTCCATCTGATGGTGGTTTGAATAATCCACCTCATACACCTCCGAATGATGGAGCTGGGCCTTCACCATAGTCACAGTGCCCGAGATGAGTGCACGTTGTATTTTTTTCATTTGTTGTTCACTTGGTGATGGACTTGTGATATACTTGTGATGCACTTGTGGACTTTGATGGACTTGTGGATTTATTTGGATGGACTTGAGCACTTATTATTATATATGTGATATATATTGTGATGGTTGTGATATGTGCGGATGGATGTGTGGATAGATGAGATATATATGTGATGAATGAGATATATATGTGATGGATGAGATATATGATTGTATGAATTTATTTGTCATGATGGAATATAAAAAAAATTAAAATTTACCGTTTTGGGTCACTTTGCCGAGTGTTGCACTCGGCAAAGGACCCCGTTGCCGAGTGCCATGGTCACAGCACTCGGCAAAACTGAAAAAATAGGTGCTCGCCCATTTTTCCAGCTTTGCCGAGTGCCATGACCATGGCACTCGGCAAAGAATTTTTTTTAAAAAAAATTCAAACTGTGCCGAGTGCTGGCCATAGGGCACTCGGCAAAGATTTTTTTTTTAAATTCAAACTTTGCCGAGTGACGGCCATAGGGCACTCGGCAAAGAATTTTTTTTTTAAAAAAAAATTAAACTTTGCCGAGTGCCGGCAAGAGGGCACTCGGCAAAGAATTTTTTTTTAAAAAAAAATTCAAACTTTGTCGAGTGCCGGCTAGAGGGCACTCGGCAAATTTTTTTTTAAAAAAATTCAAACTTTGCCGAGTGCCGGCAAGAGGGCACTCGGCAAAGAATTTTTTAAAAAAAAAATTCAAACTTTGCCAAGCACCGGCCAGTTGGCACTCGGCAAAGAATTTTTTTTAAAAAAAATAAAAAATCTTTGCCGAGTGCCTGCAGGTTTGGCACTCGGCAAAGCCACCGTCAACGGGACCGGCGCTGTGACGGTCGCTTTTCTTTGCCGAGTGCCCGATAAAAGACACTCGGCAAAGAAGTCTTTGCCGATCAATTTTTTTACCGTGTGTTCTTTGCCGAGTGCCGCACTCGGCAAATGCTTTACCGAGTGCAATTTAGCCTTTGCCGAGTGCCTCAGGCACTCGGCAAAGAACCTGAATTTAGTAGTGCGTGACCATGTTTATCTGTCCTGCCTCCAAGAACCACGTCTCGATATTTGCCTTATATCGATCCGCACAAAACGTGCAGCAGCCGGACTCCCAACTTAACACATGACGCCTCCTCATAGTCCATGAATTACTGGACAGTCCAGACATGTCCGTGATGTACAGAGAATTTACTCAGTACGATCCGAATATGTCTGGCATCAACTTGTGCACGCAAATCTGCACACTGCTAGCTAGCTTCTCTTGCTGTGCACAAATCCGTTCTATCTTCTTGCATGTATCTATGCAACAATTATCTGCCTACCTGCTGCTAGCTTTACCTTTTCCTTCTTTATTACACACAAGAACTCAAGCATATGCTTGCTGCAATTAATAACTTGGTAAAAACATGCACTCAATCTGATTAAGTACCTGGCAGCATGCATCCCCTTAATTTGTAAATGTCGTCTGGCACTCCTTTCTATTCTTATGTTTTCCATATATATCTTGCTGGCTCCTTTCCTTTTCTGATCATCAGCAAACCAATGGCAGCCAATCTCCATGTGCCAGACGTGCGCTCCCTTTCTTTCTTGCATATGCGTAATGCACTTGGAGTTAATCTTTTATTGTTCACTTCTGATTATACGAGAATGCACTCAGAACCAGCCAGCAGGTCAGATTAGTCGGCAATGAGCTGTTGGTGATTCAGATCGTCAGATCAATGGGTAATGCACTCAGACCGAGTTGATTTGGACCCTACTTTTATTTAAACAAACAAAGAATGAAGCGTGACGGCGCCGTAGCTAGTCTATCATCTTCCAGCATGGTTCCAAAGAGCAAGGAACAGAAAGGATTAGCCGCCTCCACTATATACATATACCGTTTGCTAGCTTGGATGGTCCTCAAGGAAAGGAATTAACAAACAGATTCTGACACAATGCCGGCCATGATTTCGATGGAGACATTGCTTTGGCGCTTCTAATCAGAGAGGAGTGTACGTGCTGCTCAGTGGGGGATGATCTGTTGACCTATTGACAACCTTTTGGGTTGTTCCCTCTCGTCGTTTCGCTGATGAGTGTTACAAGCAACAATGTGTGTGTATAACGACTCTTTTTATTTAGTATTCATTATGTGGTAGGTACTACTACGGATATAAAGATGCTAACTTTCGATCTGTTAATGGACACAAGCGTTTCCATATGTCATTATTATAGGAAAAAAATATGCATTCGGCCATCAAGCCCGGTAAACATATGCACTCGGCCATCGAAGCCGAGTGACTATGAACACTTGGACAAATTTGAGTATCAACAGGTTCAGTGGGATGCGGACTGAATTTCAGCAAAATACACCCATTTCAGTCTAGATCGAAATGGAATCAAACGGGTCCAAATATTTTGGCCCAACTTAAATTTCAAGCCCACTCTATAATTCAGCAACATCCCACGAGCTCTACTCCAGGTATAAATTGTCAAACTGCTATGGAACTCTTCACTTCACAAATGCTACGTAGTGAATTCTAAAAAAAAGGCAAAATATTGAGTTCAAACCACATCTTCGGTGCAATCATGAAAACCCTTTGCAAAATCATACTTAGGAGTTTTCAAAAAATTTGAAACTGTGCACACCAAAATATTGCATCCGTAGATGTGCACGGTCACAAAATAGCAAATTTCATTTGCATATGCACTAGAGGACAAAATTCAGGAATTTTGTTATTTTCATATGAATTTTTGCAAAACGAGTTTGAATCTCAAATTTTGTAACAGTGCACATCTACAGATGCACTATTGGTGTGCATAGTTTCAATTTTTTTGAAAACTCCTAAGTATGGTTTTAATGGGGTTTTCATGGATTGCACCGAAGATGTGGTTTGCACTGAATATTTTGCCAAAAAAAATGCTATCTAGTGTCTGCTCCTCGTGCTCGTGCCGGCGCCGGCACCGCCGGCTGCACTCCCTACTATCACAAAACAGAATATCCTTAACGGCCAAAAATCCTCAGGAAAGCACCAAAACCGCCAAGGAAATTATTCTTGAGTGCCAACCCTCAAGGATGGCCGCCAAGGGTAGAGAGTAAGGGAAATTCAAATTACCTTGAGGAGCGACCGCCACAAATGATTTCCTTGGAGGGTTTAACCGCCAAGGAAAAAAAGATGAGGTCAGATTTTGAACAACGTCAAGGAAATGTGACCCCTCGAGGAAATATATTTTCTTGAGTGCCGATGACACCCTAGGAAATGTAACACCCCTCAAGGATGTATATTTCTTGAGTGCAAATAACACCTAAGGTATATATATACCTTGAGGGTCAAGGAAATGTGACACCCCTCAAGGATATATGTTTTTCTTGAGTGCCGATGACACCATAACACCCCTCAAGAATGTATGTTTTCTTGAGTGCCAATGACACCCAAGCTATATATATACCTTGAGGGCCGATGATCCAAGGTACTGCCTCCTCTAGTGTCGTTGTGGCTGCCCACCACAACCGCTCGTTCTATGGCACTCTGCTCCCCGCCTCCCCTCCCCGATGCCTGCGGTCACGCCAATGTAGCTCGTCAATGTTTGTTCCTGCACCGTTGCACCTCCTCACCGCCTGTCGCCGCTCCCTGTTGCCACTGACGCACCGTCACGCTCCTCATTGCCTACATGTTCCAAGTCGCTGTCATGCACAGCCTCTCCATGTCCATAGACATGTCTGGCCATTTGGGCCAAACTTTATTGAAAGTTAGTCAAATTTCATTTAAATTTGGTTTGCTAACTAGTTAGCACAAGTGATATCGGTCCAAATTTTTTAAAATTCTTCTATTTGGCAGGTTCCAAAATTTTTGACAAAAGAATAAAAAAAACTTGGCTTAGAACATGTTTGAGACAGCTTCAGCTCCGAAGAAAAATCTCCAGAGAACACCAACATTATTATGGAGAAACTCTACTTTACGCCTGTTTGGTTTGGAGGCCTGCTCCAAATTTAGTAAATAAAAGTTTCGGCCGGACTGTCTACTTATATGGATTTGGGAGGTTGGAAGATAGATGTTATATGTCTTTGTGAGGTTGGAAGATAGATGTTTTTACATATCTAGCATATGTGGGGTGATTGATATTGGTTTAGAAAAACTTTGTAATTAATTTTTTTAAGCATCACCGTAACGAAAACATTAATTGCAATGTTTGTTTATTTTCATACCAAAATTCATATCTGCACATTTTTTAATAAAGGAAGCTTTTATTAAAACCTCAAAATAAATACATCGAGACGATATGAAGCCTTAGAAAACAACTTCCCGTCTCTGCCTAACACGAGACACACAACCAACAAAAGAGCTGAAACTTGACCCAATCTAATAATGACTATCAATTTGTAAACTAGACTACTACCCATGTGTCTAGAGAAAAAAATCCTTGATGTTGAGAGCATCACTCCATCAAGTACAAGCCAAGGAGAGGAGAAGGACCAGCGTGTGCGTCCAACTCATCTACACCATGGTGACGGCCCAGTCTAACTCGAGTTGGAGCCCATCTCGAATTTCAGGAGCAGTCCTAGGTAAAGTCAACATCCAGAGCACATACAGACTCTATTTTCGACGATACCCATATGCATGAAAAGATAATTTAATAATCTAACCAATGACTTTGGTTTGATGTCAAAATACATCCTAAGTCTACATGAATCGTCGAAAAAGTCAGTGTCTAAAATCTGCTAGAGTGTTATGACGTCCATTAGGCCGTGTATGGTGTTGTAGCCCAATAGGGCGTGCGTCCAGGGTGGATGATGACCAAGACTCTATAATTAGCGGCCGTCACTCTTGTTAGGGTTCCGGTTTTGTTGCGTTCTTGTTTTCCTTGTGAAACAGATATTGTTTGCTGCACTTGTATCGCCAAGATCTCTTGTTGTGAACCAGGACCCTTGTTCTGGATCTTGTCTGCCTGTGGCGACTAGTTCTTTCAAATAAAGACTTGAACTCCTTATCATATTCATAAGCTTCATATTTACTTGTAATTTCAGTTTGCGCTTATCCCGTTCTTGCTTGTGTTCTCGATTCGCTTGAAGAAAATCCTTCTCAGCGAGATCAATCTCGTTGTGCGTGGTTGATAACTAACAGAGCATCGGTGTAACGATTGCGGTGGTCCGAATCAGTGTTGATTTGAAGCCTAGATCATCAACATGAGTTCTCCACTAATCGAAGTTATCGTACCTATCGGAAGATCCGGCCACGTCTATGTCACTTGGCGGCCACCCGCGTCAAGTGTTGTGACACCACTAAAACTGTATCCTGCAAATCCGGCTTCTGCAGAATAGCCCAAGTACGTAGCATGTGGGTAACCAAGTAGATAACCTACATAGGAGAAACATATTTTTTTTCTTTTCAAGAACAATATCATTTCTGCTGAGCCAAATAGACCAACAAGTCGTAGCTCCTCCTAGCAGAAGTAAAAGCTTCATATCCTTATTGACACCTCTTAGCCCGCCACTAAATATATGACCTATATTGAGGGGTTTTAAAAGTCCTATCGCAACATGAATAAAAGACCAAATTGAGCTAGCAAACCGGCAGACAAAGAACAAATTCTTAATTATCTTGACACAAGCTACAAGTATTACTACCTTATAAACTGCGCTTTACTAAGTTATCCTTTGTCAATATAACTACTCATCGTAGTACTGCAGGAAATTTTTTATTTTGAACAGGACTCACTTTTCAAATGAGTTTGTTAATGTGGGATATCAATATGTAATGAAGCATTAAAGCTTGGTACTGTGACTCTACTGAGAATTGTTCATTTGGATGTAAATTCAAATAAAACTCATCTTGCTCATGTGTCAACTATATATTAGCAGTGCGGGGCAACAAATTGTTCCAACCTACTAACTTAGGACATATGAGGCCTCTTTCAAGATAGGTTTGGTGACGGACCAGAAAGAACTTCCACAATAGTAACGTCTGGCTATGTTGTAGAGATATGGATATTGTTCTTGTAAAGACAAAATTTCTAGCCATTTGTCTTCCAAAAAAATGTACATGTGTTCCATCCTTTACAAAATCCTAGTTCACAAAAGGGAATGCTGGAAACTACAACTATATTCACTCTAAGAAAACCAGTTAAAAAGTAAAAAAAAAAAAAAAGAACAAGAAGCAGAAGCAGAAACCTAGTATATATGCCGTGCAGTTAATGTCACAGCATAATAAGTTTTCAAACGTCCAAATGTCTGTACACATATTCTAGTTTTCGTTCATAATAGGTCCATCTTGCATACGGTTCAGAGTTCAGACCATAAGCCAGTTCAGAGTTCAGACTATAAGAATGAAATTCGAAGCTTTCATCTATGGAGGAGTCCATATTAACTATTGCACTTGCCATTAAACCGTACCTGGGTAAATTGCTAAAGTCCAATAGACAGGTTTCGCGGTAGACAACCTTTTTCAGGCTTGACTCTTGAGTCTTGGCAAACTTCACAATCTGCCTACAGATTTTTGGCTCAAGAAAAGGACTAGCAGATGAAGCGACTGATGTCAAACGCAATCGCAAGAAATTAGCAAACAATGCTGCGAACAGCTTTTATACTAAAAATCATTCTCACATTGAGGCACTAAGCAATTGAACAGAGTACCAGAGCAATGAACCAAGGATCTATTTGCTTCAGTCCGAACATTGTAACTGATCCAAAAACTAACAAATCATTGTTTCTTGGCATCAAGAAATTCAATTCGTCTCGGCTGAACACAAATCTGAACAAAAGAGCAGGAACGCAGCTAAGCTCGATCAGTTCCAAGAAAGCGAATGACAGAAACAACGGAATCTTTCAAGAACTCATCCAGAGCATCAGACAACACGCACCACCAGACTACCCTCCATAAGTTCCATGAATGCAGAGAAAGAATCCTTCAAGAACTTCTAGAAGAACTAATCCAGACCGCCCCCAAAAGACGCTCCAACACCGTCACCGTCCCATCCAAGCTCGATCATGTTTACTGCGACGGCGACCCAAACAGTAGCGCATCCTGGAACCACATCGACGGCGGATACCGCGGTCGCCCCTGGTCCATCCAACGCCAGCTGCTGCGGTGGCCCCTGGTCCAACGCCAACCGCCGCGGCTCCTGAGCCTCCAAATCCGACGTCGCGCTGGAAGTGGCACAGTGGCGCCAATGTCGGCGGCGCCTTCCACAGCAACACGGGGTGGACGGTCTTGTAGCAGGCCGGGCAGCGCGTGCGGTTCTCGCGGAGCCACTCGTCGATGTTGCTCCCGCACTTGGGACCCTTGCGTAGGTGGAACACGTGGCCGCAGGAGAGCGTGCGGACTGCGGACCTCCTCCCGCTGGTGGCCGCACAAGGCGCGGTCGTAGGCCAGCACCTGCCCCAGGGTGGTGACGTCGCGTCAGGGTGGGCATAATCAATCGAAACTGAGAAACCGAACGAAAAAAAAACGAAAAAATTGGTTCCTTATTCTGTTCTAAATTTTGAGGAACCAAAATAACCGAGAAAGTTTGATTCGTACCCTTGGATAACCGAATTAACCGAAAGAACCAAAATTCATGAATTGTGCTTCACTTGTATTTTGGAAGACTATATTTGGTTTTTGTGTGATGTCACATGCTGAATTGCTATGTACTTGTGTTACTATATTGTTATTGTTCCCTTATCAATTATTATTATCTAAATTAGAGGTAGTGTTGCCTAAATTTGCTTTAAAACATGCATATTTTTTTGGTGTCAACCTTTGCTGAAAAACTTTGGTTAGTTCGGTTAGAACCGGAACCGAACGGAATAACCGAGAACCGAAATGCTCGGTTCCAAAAATTTTATGTAACAACCCAAAATCCATTACAGCCTAGGCAGTCATTTTTTTTGATGTCGAGAGAGGTCAACTATTGAAAGTCCTGCAGAGATACATGTCGTGTTACGCAAGAGGAAACACAGAGAATCCGTTCACCCACCCAGCATGGAGAAAGAGAACCTTTACATGGATTAAAGCTTATCCTATCGACATCATCAACACCAATTACATTTCAAGAACACATGTGGGAATGATACACTAGCCATTAACATCCATGATTCAATGACTTAATCAATTCAACACAAGATAGAGACTACCGGATGATCCGCTAGGATGTCGGACCCTCCGATAGAAACGGAGACAGTACAAAGCTGAGTGGAAATAAGTGGTTTTTCTATTTATGACCTTGGACCCACATGTCAACACGAGTTGGGATCTTTCATCAGCTGAAGCACAACCTCTCTCACCCACCCATTCATTTACTACTCCCCCTCGCTCTCTCTACACCCCAAGAATAAGGATGAACCCTAGAACTAGAGACAGAAGGGATGAGGGAAGGGATTGAAGGATGGAAGGATTTCTTGCTGATGATGATTCCATCGTACACAAGTAAATTCAGGAAATCTTCATTTAGCTCAAGCACTCAAGCATCTCTTGGATTGATCTTTGATTCATCTTTTGGTGTCTTGCAAGAAGGAGCCCATGAGTGACCAATCTTTTGGATGAAGAAGTGATAATAAGGAAAGCTTGGATCTTCAACTTTTGGCTATGGAAGCTCTCAAATCACAGAGCTAAGGATTCGCATCTCGATATCTAGGTTTATCTCTCTTTTCTCATGAGTTTTGGTTTGAATCCTAAAGTCCTAGCCACACATAGTGAAACTAGCTAAAAACCTAGCTACCTTGAGCCAAGCGAGCCACCTGAGCTACCCTAGGAATGTTGGGCACATGTGTTGACGGTCACTAAAACATATTTTGACCATCAACATTTCACCCAAAAATAAGATAAAGTTAGGAAAAATCATCATCACATGTGTATGATTTGCTTTATAATTCACCTAGTTCCACGTGTACATGGAAATATATTTGTATGCAGGAATTTTGGCCAAAATGGTGATAAATACACACATAGGAGGCAAGTGGACGTGGCAGGAGGCCTTGGGGCCACTTGGGCCCACCGGCCAGCCCCACAAGGGCACCGCCCAGTCCCCCAAGTGCCACCTTGGCACTGGCCACGTCACCGATCCGTGGGAGCTGCTCCACAAGCTCTCCCATGCGTTGATTTAAGTCGGTTTGCACGAATGGATGAGATGGAGTTGTCGCGGATCCACCGGCCTACTGTCATAGGCTTGGAGGCCTCCAACTGACCTCCAAACCACCTTACCTGCAAAATTTTGACATATGCCAACTTCACAACCGCCTTTAGGAGCCAACCAAGGCCCTACGATCGAAAGGCGGTGAAATCAAGGGCTGGCCGGCACCTTTACCACGCCGCTCGACAGGCCATTTTCACCAAAGCGACTAATCTTTGGTCAGCATGCACACTAGCACAAGTGGAGCAATGTGGTGCGTCCATTTATGGCAGTTCAAGGTCAGTTGCATCCAAAGGTGGAGGAGGAGGATCACGTGGATCACTGATGTAGCGATAGAGTAGCCCCTACTCCACCTCAAGCTATAAATAGGACCCCTCTCCCTCATTTGTAAACACACCATCTCATTCCATCAATCCAAATGATGACTAGTAGCTAGGCCAACTCTGTAGCTCTACTACTTAGAAGTAGAAGATAGGAAGAGAGTGAGGAGAAGCTTGGAGAAGGTCTGGGGTTGTCAGCATCCTCTCCACTTGTGCTTCGGTGGATGACGCTCTTCTTCGAGTGAAGTCCGACATCTTCTCTATGGTAACTCTGCTCTTTTGCATTACTTAAGTATTATTTATATTATTGTGTTTACTGGTTTCACCGCTTGGTTTGGGTGCTCTGATCTGTTAGCTATGATTAGAGTAGTGAGTTTATAGATTAAGCTTGGTGCTTCAGCTATAACTTACCTGTGTTTGCAGCTAGGCCTCCGGATAGATTATGGTAGGTGGCAGGTGGTGACAGCCCTGTCCATCCTCTGTATTCCACCATGATAGGTCTAGTTATTAAATCAAAGGGCTCATGGCAGACCTTGTCTTGTTATCCCTCCTGGTTGTTAGGCGGGCTGTGCCTCGAAGTAAACAGCCGTGATATAGTATTTCTTAGTCTTGCCTTAGTTCAGAGAAACCACATATATCCTCTCTACCTATTATTTTACCCTTGTTCTATCCTTGGATAAACTTAGTTCTTAGTCTAGTTCACTTCGCGTTCCTCATGGAAATACAATACCTTAGAATACTCCCGGGTGAAAGCTACATTGACATCCCTGCGTTTGCGAATTTATCTGTTTGCCATATCTAGTGTCAACAAGCATTCCTGACGCCTTTGTTGGGGAACGGTAGCTATTCTAGTTTAGAACCGAGTCATCCAAGTATCTTCTATCCTTTATGTTTCATACCATGGATCACATTCCTATCATTCAATTCGCTGCTCCAAAGGGCACTAGTTTGGTGCCACCTCCATCATCAATGCCTATCCTTACCCATAGTTATGAAATTCACCCTTGTTTCATAATTAAAGTTCAGGAGCTATCTTTTTCTAGGGGAAAAGATGACAACCCATGTGCTCATCTGTGAGAGTTCAAGCAGGTGTGTCCATGCCTTTACATTTTGGGCATGTCACCTCAAACCCTTAAGTGGAAGCTATTTCCGTTCTCTTTGACGAGATTAGCCAAACAGTGGTATACTTGAACTATAGAGAGTGCACAAGGAGAGTGGGAAGTTCTTCAAGCCAAGTTTTGCTTAACGTTCTTCCCCATCGCCTAAGTGGTTCGTCTTTGAAAAGAGGTCCTAAGCTTCAAGAAAAGGGAGAAAGAATCCCTTGGTGCTTCATGGGCCCATTTGATGGATCTTTATTCATCTGGCCCTGATCTTGCTATAACCAAACCTATACTTTTGCAACACTTCTATTTGGGTCTTAGTGCAAAATCTACACAATTCCTTGACATCACTTCAGGAGGAGCCTTCTTACATCTTCCTATTAGTGAGGGGAGAGCTATCCTTGAGACAATCCTTGAAAACTCTCCCTACACCGATGGCCATCATGACTCCCTTGAAGAAAAGGACAATCCAATCCCCACACAAGAAGATGTTTCGACAGCCGAATCCTTGCTAATTCCATCTAAATCTTTAGCTACCAACCATATTCCTAAACCATTCCTAGGTACACCAAAGGAAGAAGAAATTCATCCTTTGGAGTTTCCTTTTGAATTCAAGGAGGATCTCTCCCCCCATGTTGGGAACACCTTCAATCATCAAATCCAACAGAGATCTTTGGCATCCTTTACACCAAATCATCATCTTCTTTGTTCATCTCAAGATTTGGTTGCCTTGGAGCCCCTCGAATCAACATCATTTTCCACCTCAGACTTTGATCTCCTCGATGTCCATCCTTGTTTCTTTGTTGATAATCCAAACCAAGGAGTCACTCCAAACCTTTTGGTTGAAGATGAGTGGGAGCACAAATCATCTGAGGCAAAGATTCCCATCCTAATAAAGGATGAGGAAGGGAATCCACTCGTAGAATGTCATAGACAAGAGTTGATGGAAGAATATGTTTGGTGTATGGACATTCTTGAGGGACCAACTTTGGAGTCCAAAAAGGATGATCATGTGGACGAACATCAAAGCTACATTCTAGAAGAGACAAGATCTACACTTCCATGAGAAATCTCGAGAGTTAATATTTCCTTCTACCAACTGCACCTACGAGAGTTGCAACCATCCTGTGTTTCTCTTTTATCAAATCCTCAAGAGGATGTTTGTTGATGCTTTTGTCTATCATAAGTATTCCAAAGCTCATAGTTGCATTGGCGCAAGTTCTGTAGCTAAAACTACAAAGGTCGAGCTTATGACTTAAAACAAAGCACTGCCGGGAGATAACCCGTTAGCTTGCTATTTTCAATTCAATAAAGTTTGTTTAGTTTCTATCATCATAAGTAGTAGTAGTAGTAGCAGTAGTAAATAAAAATAGTTTACCTTTTAAAGTTTATGCTTTTCCCTTCAAATAAAATAGAGCGAACCCAATGAAGATTGAGCTTGATTGTTGCACCGGCCGATGTGCTCACACATTGGTCGGGTTTGTAGTATCACCTTGCACTAGCTTTGTTGCAGATATGAAAATCATGAATCAAGACTTTTTGAGCAAGCATCATAAGTGACATCAAGAAGAAGGAATTCAAGGACAAGGTACAATTGTGCAATTCAAAAGAGAAGCTAATCGGGCATGGAGAGCTTGGAAGCAAATGCGATGGTCCAATCAAAATCATCATCATGAGCCATCATGCTTCAAAACAACAAAAATAACATCTCTAAGGTATGTTGGCAACCTTTGACCTGATAAGCATGAATGTTTGATATGATTGAACTTGTTTAGTTTTGCTAACACAATGTTCAAGCTTAGGTTTTCAATCATGCCTTCTTTGTGTACATAATAATAGCCAACTCTTTTAAACTCTTGTCACCTTGAGCAGTAGAAGTGTGCCCAAAATGATTGTGCATATGTTCTTCTATCTTGTCTTTTCTTAATCCAACATAGCAAGAGTGTAGATTAAGATGTTAAAATTGAATGATCATGTTTTGTCTTTACATTCTCATCTCTAAAACAAATGCTTAAACATGAACCTCTTCTTATGCAACCTGTTGTCATGTTGAGCTTAGATAAATTTTGTGACCTTATGAACTAGTGGTACTTCAAAGATTTGAACTATCTCCTTCATAAATACCCCCTTTTGCCTTTTTGTGAAGAGAGAAATGGAGCTAAATAAAAGTTGGGCACATGAAGGTCCAAGTAAAATAAAAAAATATGGGCACATGAAGGTCCAAGTATATTAAAAGTATATTATATAAAAAATTAAATAAAAATAATAATAGCTCCATAATCTCAAATGCTGTCTTGTGGGGGTCATTAGCTTGAGAAGTGTCACAACTTTCACTAGGAACATTGTTTAACTTAACAATATACATGACATAGGTATGTTTCTTGTTCACCTTGATCTCCCCTTTGGCATGATATGTGTTTAGGCGCTATTGTTTCATTACCAATCATGCTATGTGCCTATGTTTTCTTTTCAATAAGAGGAATAAAGTTTTTGGTTCACTAGTACATTTGTACTAGTAGAACCCTGTCACTTTCACTCTTTGTGTCTTTGAATAAGCATAGATGCCGAAGGAACAGGTGTGGGGGTTGGGCAACCCAACCCTAGCTGAAGCAACTTATCCTCCGATGAAAAGCACCAAGGCTACACACAGGAGCACTTCACACATCAACATCAACTCTCTGGACTTCATCTCAACATGAGATGTTGGTTTGTATCTCGGTACCCCTCTCCTATATTTATCTCCTTGAAAATAAATGCATAAAAAAGCCAAATTCTTCATGTTATTAAAACTTGATGAAATATAGAACATAACCCCAAGATTTGATCATAACTTATCTTATGAGATTGGCTTGCATAATCTTTATTTCCTATCTTTCACTTAATGCTTGTGGGAACCTTACACAATTAGGATAACATTACCTAAGTTGTTGTGAAGTGTGATATAGTGATGACAAGATAAGTCCTTTCTAATAAAGTGTTTTGGAGACTTTTATTTTGAACAAAATTTGAAACCATGGCTTCATGACTCCTCTATGGTATAAGTGTCCTACTAGAGCGATAGGCAATATCTTAACAAACCTACACTTTCTTGCTGCTTAGATTTTGTTTTAGTCTTATCAAATTATGTGACCCTAGTGAGTGATACACCATGCTTACATGATCAAGATCACATACACTCCACCACTTATGCTTTACTCTTTCACTGAGAGTTAGAAAAAAAACATGATTTCCACATTTATGCTATGCTCCTACACTGAGAACTAGCATAGACATGCCTTCCACCTCTCCACAAACATGCCTTTCCATCTTTCTACAAAATAAAGATTCCATGTATTTAAGATATCTCTCCATTCTCCATATAAGTCTGAAAAAGAGACATGGGCTATATGTTATGAAAAGAGAGAGAGAGAAAGTTAAAAAAAGAGAGCTAGAAAAGATGAGTGAAAAATTGTCGAGCAAAAAAAGAGGATGGGCATTAAAGATAGCCCATGATCTCAATCATCTAGATTTGGAGAGAGCATCTTTGAGGAGTCAACCTTCCACTCATATCCACACACTTGCACTCTTGATCATGTTTGTATATTGTTTTCCTCCATGGATCCATGCTGTAAGGAAAATGGACCCTAGGCCCATTTACTTTGGATTTTGGTGTTTGATGACCAACACAACCAAATTGGACTAATGAATTTGCAAGCGATTGTTTTGTAGTTTAATAGGGTGCAAGACGTGACTTGGACGAAGGCAATGTGATGATCACACAATCAACACCTTAAGCAAGACCCTAGAAACACAAGAGAAGACCCAAGATATCAAGTAAAGTCCAAGCATGAAGATAGGAACCAAGCCGAACGCAAGATCGCGAAGAAACGAGCTCATAGAGATGACCGGACGCAGCCCTAATATGGACCGGATGTGCCCAATCAGTTGCTCGGCAACAGCAGGTGTCGGTAGTAACGACTGGACGCCAAAGACTGAAAGTGACTGGACGCACTGATGACACTGTTCATCATCCCAGCAACACATTTAGCTTGACCGAATGCTAGAGGGTGATCGACCGGATGCAAGAACTACAACGTCCGATTGACTCCAGAGAGGTTCCAGAGCGACAAAATTGTGACCGGACACGTTCGGTGGCATGTGACTAGACGCCATCAGCATCCGATCAGTTGATCACGTGCTCTAATGGTCGGGACGACCGGACGCGTCCGATCAGGACGAAAGCAGTGTCCGGTCAGTAGCAGAAAAGTGGGATTTCATCCCCAATGGCTACTTTCTCAGTGGAGCTTATAAATAGAACCCCAATCGGCCATTTGAGTAGAGTAGAGCTGAGGAAACATACCTAGGGTGTTGATACACCATTTTAGTGATCTTCACATGCATAATGCTTAGTGATTCATTAGCTGATTAATGTAGGTGCTTTGCGAAGTGCTTAGATTGATTAGACCACCGCTTATGCGCTTGCTCTAGGTTTAGGCCTAGTGTTTAGTAAGGTTTGCATACCTCTTATCACTCGATGCTTGCACGCACCATTGTTGTACATAGGAGGGGCTTGTAGTCTTGCAAGATCACACCAACCGCATTTGTGGTGTGGCCGCCATCGTGTACCGGAGGGAACAAGGCCCACGACGTTTTGGTCGGAAGCTTGATAGTGATGGCAGCGGGGAACGGTCTGGGAGAGGCTTGTTGGATGGCACACTGGAGATCCACTTGCACGTGGGGAAGGCCTGGGGCTATCCATGGAGTTACCTGACTGGGGGCTTGGCCCTTGCGAGAGATTCCTTGCGAGGGATCCAATGAGGACTAGGGGGAAGCTTGTGCGCTTCTCAATACCTCAGTAAAAGTACTGGAGTCATCGATGGGAGTTTGCATATATCTACCTTGCTCTTTAGCTTCCGCATTTATATTGTTTGTATTACTCCTTTTGTGGTAGAGATAGCAACACACTAGCAAAACCATAGTTGCACATTTAGATAGTTTATCTTTTGCATAGGTTTTGCTAAGGGTAGAAAAAGAGGCCATAGTTTAGAATTAGAATTTTAAGTTGCCTAATTCTATCCCCTCTTAGGCATCACGGTCCCCTACAAGTGGTATCAGAGCTGGTTGGCTCAATTTGGACCATTGGCTTCATCGCCGTTGAGTCGTCGCTATTTAGAGTAGTTGGGATGGATACTTCTAGGCCTCCGCACTTTGATGGCACTAACTGCCCCTACTATAAAGCTAAAATGGCTTGTCACCTTGAGGCGGTAGACTTGGGTGTTTAGAGAGTCACTCGTGACAGGATGAAACCCATTAAGAATCCTGATAAACCCACAAAGAGTGAAGAAAAGGAATTTCATTTTAATGCTAGAGCTAAAAATTGCTTGTTTGAATCTTTTAGGATGGATGTGTTTAACCAAGTGTTCACTTTAAATACAACACATGAAATTTGGTTAAAACTCCAAGAGCTCCATGACAGCACAACTAATGTCCGTGAGCAAAAACATTGTCTAACTAAACAAAATTATAATTCCTTTAAAATGAATGATGATGAGCTTGTTCATGATATGTATTCTCGTTTGAATCTAATTATCAATGAGCTCCATTCAATAGGATTAACAAAGCTAGATGATGCAGACATCGTGAGGAAGATCGTCTTCATGCTAACACAAAAGAAATATGCAAGCATCATCACCATCCTTCACAACGTGGAGGACTTAAGCACCATGACCCCGGCCATAGTCATTGGTAAGATAGTGGCATTTGAAATGTCATGCAAGATGGGTCAAGAAGAAGCCTCTTCATCAAGCAAAGGCAAAGCTCTAGCATGTAGTGAGAAGAAGAAGATGAAGGGCAAGCAAGTTGAGACAAGCTTGAGCTCAAGCTCCTCAAGTGAAGATGAAGAAGAAGAAGAAGAAGAAGAAGAAGATGATGATGATGAAGATTCAAGTGATGATGATAAATCTTCCTCCTCCACCTCCGATCTTGATGAAGAATCAATCAAACTTATCAACAAGGTGGAGAATATGATTTGAATACTCAATGTCAAGGGTGTGCCCATCCAAATTTAAGGTTTCATCTCCACAAATCAAAGAAATGATGCTATGGATGCGGCGAGTTGGGGCACTTTGTGGAAGTTTGTCCAAACAAGCCCACACCCAAGACAAAGAAGAAGGCATGCAAGGATAAAGCCCTCACATCAATAAGGTCATGGGATGATTCTTCAAGTGAAGAAGAAGACCACCAGAAGAGGCGCGGGCACAAGCACTCATCATCATGCACTTCACGTGTGTGCCTTATGGCATGAGGTAACAAAAAGTCTCACTAGTGATAGTGACAATGATAGTGATAGTGATGATGAGCTACCTTCTTATGATGAAATTGTGCAACAAAATCTTAACTATGCTAAAGTTTGCACTAGTCAACAAAAGAAGCTCAAAAAATTAAAAGAAAAGCTAGATAGTTCACAAGAAGCATATAAAACTTTGCTTGAACAATATGAGACATTTGCTAATCTCAATATTGAACTATCTACTAAAATTGAGCAACTTGAGGCTAGTGTAACAACAAATGCTTGCACAATCAATGATGAGCAACTTGTAAACAAAAATGAAAAATTAAAGAAAAAGTTAGCTAGCTCACAAGATTCTTATAAATGTTTGCTTGCTAAAATGAAAACTATGTGCAAACATTGTGATGAGCTAACAAATAAAGTTGCTAATCTTGAAGCCGTCGGTACAACCCCCACCGAGGCACCTAATAAGAAAAGTTCAATCTTTGACATGCCTAAAAAGGATGCCTCTACTTATTGCAATGATTTATGTTTAGACTCACCCTTGTGCAACCAAGTTTGTGTTGAGAAAGTTATTGTAGATACATGCACACAAGAGGTTGCAAAGGAGAATGATCAACTCAAGCAAGAAGTGGCTCGCCTCACCAAGGACTTAACTCAAGTAAAAGGCAAGATGAAGCAAGCCCAACTTCATCAAGATAACATCGTCAAGGGAGTGAAGAAGCTTGATGAAGGAAAAACCGTGGTTTGCTACATATGCCACAAGGAAGGCCACAAGTCCTATGAGTGCAAGGTGAAGAATGGGGGAGGAGCAAATAAGAAAGAGATAAAGCAAACAAGCAAGCTCTCCAACACCTACACCAACAAGGTGGACAAGAAAGCCTCCACACCATACTTGTTAAAGAAGAAGAAAAATAATAAAGTGGTGGCCATCAAAGTGAATAAGCAAGTCAACAATGGGGTCAAATGCTTTTGGGTGCCAAAGGAAATAATTTCCAACATGTAGAGCACCAAGAAGGTTTGGATCCTAAAAGGGAAGTGAGGAGTCCATTTGGACTTCAGAGAATTTGGAGACTTGGCAAAGTAAGGGTGCATTTCATGGGGTGCATCATGATGGACAAGGATATTGCCAAGTTGGTTAGTGAATACTATGGACCCAAATTCCTCTTCCCATGTTAGGTAACTAGATTTAATTCCTTACAATTGGTATCTTTTAGCATCTAGTTCTTTTTTTCATGCCTAGGTTTGGATTTGCATGCTTAATCTTTTGTCTTGCATACACTAGGTATATCTTATGGTGGCTTGCTCGGTTTCATTTTTAACCGTTGGAGCAAACCTACATGGTTTAAATTGTTTAGGAGCACGACACATAGCTTGTCTTACAATTATTCATCTAATATGTGCCAAAGTCCAAATTATAGATAATTTCTCCTGAATATCACCTTCGAAAATGATTCTCACATTCATGTGATGTCATCTTTCAAGTAGCATTGTTGGTTCTAAAATCAATGTGCATGTCTCCTACAAGTATTCCATACTTGTGTGCACAAATTTAGGGGGAGGTTACTCTACAAGTTGGATGCTTTGAGACTAACACATTTTCAAGCTTATCATGTGTGTAGTAGTCTCATTACAAGGAAAATGGAGTCCCCGGAGTTAAGCATCATACTTCAAATATCCACCACCTATTGCAAGTGGTAGAAATCAAATTGGTTTCCACATGTGGTATTTCTAAACCGATATCATCATGTTGATTTCACTTTGGTATTTATATGCTTTCTCCATGCATTATATAGATTAAACTCCCTTGAGCATTAATTTGCCAATTATGCATAAACTACATTCTTCATCATATGTATACATATATTTAGGGGGAGCCTAGTCTATGTAATGTAAGAGTCAAATTTTGTGATCTATTCCACTCCACATACAAAGGATCACAAAGTTTGACCCTCCCTTACGCTACTAATGTCTTCCTTTTCGGTGTTTGATTCCAAAGGGGGGAATTTATAGGACTAAAAGCAAGCATTAATTTGTAGGACCAAGCCCGATCATAATAATTTACAAGTGGTAATGGTCTGAGAAAGGGAGGATAGTGGATTATGGATTAGTGTATGTAATGGGGAGAATTTGTAGGACCAAAAAGCAAGGCTTAAATCCATAATGCCACATGGGGACATTTGCAAGGGCAAGATAAGTTTCAAAAGATGTTTACATGTGGTACCTTTTAGCTTTACAATTGGTATCTTCAATTAGTATCTTTTAGTCTTACAAGTGGTATCTTTTAGCATCATATAACCTTGCCCTTTGCATTGCATCCTAGCAAGTAGATAATTTTTAAATTCCAAATTTTTATTATTTCCTTGCTTTGGTCATGTTGTCATCAATCAACAAAAAGGGGGAGATTGTAAGGAAAATAGACCCTAGGCCCATTTACTTTGGATTTTGGTGTTTGATGACCAACACAACCAAATTGGACTAATGAATTTACAAGTAATTGTTTTGTAGTTCAATAGGGTGCAAGACGTGACTTGGATGAAGGCGATGTGATGATCCCACGAACAACACCTTAAGAAAGACCCTTGAAACACAAGAGAAGACCCAAGATATCAGCAAAGTCCAAGCATGAAGATAGGAACCAAGCCAGACGCAAGATCACAAAAAACGAGCTCACAAAGGTGATCGGACGCAACCCTAATAGGGACCGGATGCGTCCGATCAGTTGCTCGTCAATGGCAGGCATCGGCAACAGCGACCGAAAGCTGAAGACTAAAAGTGTCTAGACGCATCGATGTCACTATTCATCATCCCGGCAACACATTCAGCATGACCGGACACTGGAGGGTGATCGACCGAACGTAGGAACTACAGCGTCCGATAGACTCTAGAGAGGTTCCGGAGTGGCAAAATTGCGACCGGACTCGTCCAGTGGCATGTGACCAGACGCCATCAGCGTCCGATCAGTTGATTGCGCACTCTAATGGTCATGATGACCAGACATGTCTGGTCAGGATGAAAGCAGCATCCAGTCAGTAGCAGAAAAATAGGATTTCATCCCCAACGGCTACTTTCTCAGTGGGGCTTATAAATAGACCCCCCAATCGGCCATTTGAGTAGAGTGGAGCTAAGGAAATATACCTAGGGTGTTGATACACTATTTTTGTGATCTCCTCATGCATAGTGCTTAGTGATTCATTAGGTGATTAGGGTAGGTGCTTTGCGAAGTGCATATCTCTACCTTGCTCTTTAGCTTCCACATTTACATTGTTTGTATTACTCCTTTTGCGGTAGAGATAGCAACACACTAGCAAAACCGTAGTTGCACATTTAGATAGTTTATCTTTTGCATAGGTTTTGCTAAGGGTAGAAAAAGAGGCCAAAGTTTAGACTCAGAATTTTAAGTTGCCTAATTCACCCCCCCCTCTTAGGCATCAGGGTCCCCTTCACATGCTTTGACTTTGCAATATAAACATTCTAAGTATGCCTTTCAAGTTCTCCTACCCAAAACTCCACATAAGTTATAGTTGTAGGGCCTTGAGGCAAAGTAAGATCTTGGTGAGGACACATACACAAATACCATTGAGTGATTTGAGAGAACCATATGAGGAGTGACATGAGCTATGTTTTTTTTGAAAAAAAATATATTGTCAAAACTCCAATCTCACTTGAGAAGGAGAAGTGATCTATGTCTTCGAGTCTGAATTGTTCCATTTCTCAACCACCCAAGGTGATGTTCTAGCCACTTCAAAACCCACAGGTATGAGTATGTGACTTGGAATATCTTTTATGCTTGCATCATATCCTAAGAAACGTGTGTATCAAATCCACCCGAATCTTAGCTCAGTCATCTTTCTTGTTTGAATCCTTTACTCAGGATGAGCAAAGGTTTGGTGTGGGGGAGCTTGTTGAGGGTCACTAAAACATATTTTCACCATCAACATTTCACCCAAAAGAAAGATAAAGTTAGAAAAATCATCATTACTTGTGTAGGATTTGCTTTATAATTCACCTAGTTCCACTAGTACATGGAAATATCTTTGTATGCAGGAATTTTAGCTAAAATTGTGGCAAATACACACATAGGAGGCAAGTGGATGTGGCAGGAGGCCTTAGCGCCACTTGGGCCCATTGGCTGGCCCCTCAACCCAACCCCCAAGTGCCACCTTCGCACTGGCCACATCACCAATCCATGGGAGCTGCTCCACAAGCTCTCCCATGCATTGATTTAAGTTAGTTTACACCGATGGACGAGATGGAGTTGTCGCGGATCCACCGGCCCACTGGCATAGGCTTGGAGGCCTCCAACCGACCTTCAAACCACCTTACCTACCAAATTTTGACATGTACCAACTTCACAACCGCCTTTGGGAGCCAACCAAGGCCCTATGATCAAAAGGCGGTGAAATCAAGGGCCGATCGGCGCCCTTACCACACTGCCTGACAGCCCATTTTCACCAAACCGACTCAACTTTGGTTAGCATGCACACTAGCACAAGTGGAGCAATGTGGTGCGTCCATTTATAGCGGTTCAAGGTCGGTTGCATCCAAGGGTGGAGAAGGATGATCACACGGATTGTTGACATGGCAATGGAGTAGCCCCTACTCCACCTCAAGCTATAAATAGGACCCTTCTCCCTCATTTGTAAACACACCATCTCATTCCATCACTCCAAGTGATGACTAGTAGCTAGGCCAGCTCTGTAGCTCTACTACTTAGAAGTAGTAGATAGGAAGAGAGTGAGGAGAAGCTTGGAGAAGGGTTGGGGTTGTCGGCATCCTCTCCACTTGTGCTTCGATGGATGAAGCTCTTCTTCGAGTGAAGTCAGGCATCTTCTCTGTGGTAACTCTACTCTTTTGCATTACTTAAGTATTATTTATATTATTGTGTTTACTAGTTTCACCGCTTGGTTTGGGTGCTCTGATCTGTTAGCTAGGATTAGAGTTGTGAGTTTATAGATTAAGCGTGGTGCTTAGGCTATAACTTACCTATGTTTGTGGCTAGGCCTCCGGATAGATTGTGGTAGGTGGCAGGTGGTGACAGCCCTATTCATCCTCTATATTCCACCACGATAGGTCTAATTATTAAATCATAGGGCTCATGGTAGACCTTGTCTTATTATCCCTCCTAGTTGCTAGGCGGTCTATGCCCTGAAGTAAACAATCGTGATATAGTATTTCTTAGTCTTGCCTTAGTTTAGAGAAACCACATATATCCTCTCTACCTATTATGTTACCCTTGTTCTATCCTTGGATAAACTTAGTTCTTAGTCTAGTTCACTTCGCATTCTCCGTCGAAATACGATACCTTGGAATACTCCCGGGTGAAAGCTACATTGACATCCATGCGCTTATGGATTTATCTGTTTGCCATATCTAGTGTCAACAACATGCTTGATGCAAAACTCCACAAATCTAAGCTTGAACGTAGGATCTCCCAAGAGCATAGGTTCTATTGCCCGATTGATGGAGTGTCCGTCAAATCATCGAGTGTTCGTCAAGCCCCCGAAAAGCCACTAGGAAGCCTTACCCTTAGTTGTAACACCCTAAAATTAGCTACTTTCTAAAAAGAGTAAAATGATTTCTGTTAATTGTTTTGTGTTCATAAAAACATAGGTAAAAGAAAATTTTCTTTAAATTAAAATCCAACATAAGGGAAGCAACATGTTTGCGCATACATGCCGTTGCATCGATACTTTTGTGATGAGTGGTTTGGAAAATAAATTCAAATCTCAATCTTTAAAATATTGCTTTCAAGTAGTGGTTTAAAAAGAATTTGAAAACTTGCAAAAATAAAAGTTAGATAAGATGCCTTGTTTTCAAAATCCAAAGGCTTGGAAAAGGTTTTAAGACGCGTTAGAACGATGCCTTTCTTCCCGGGAATCTTTTCGACCTTTTTCGGGATTCAATTCCTATTTTTTGGAGCCTTGTCTTTTTTCTCAATCAATCTAAAAGTTTTTTCGGGAGCTAAAACCACTTTGGTAGTGTTCCTTATTCTTTCATCTATCTCCAGGAATTTTTCTAGTATTTTTCGGAGCTCAGAGATATTTTTCGGAGCCTAAATAGTAATTTCTGATTTTCTAAAATTATTTTAATTCCGAAAATCAATTATTTCCTAAAATATCTCGGATTTCTAAAATCTCCAAACCCTGCTTATATATATATGCCGGCGTAGAGCTCGACGCGCTGATTCTGAAAGTACAACCCGTTTCACGAGCCGCCAATCCTATCGCCGTAGATCGGACGCCGAAGTTTGGCACAGCTAGGTTTCCGGCGAACTCTTCGGCGAGCTTTTCCGGCCAAACCATCGCGTTCCGGCATCAACCACCATCGCTACAAGGTAGATCTCGTCGTTCTCTACACCGTAGTATATCTGTTTTGTCGAATCCATCACCGTTTGATCGTTTCCCCTTTATTTTTCCTTTTCCATTGATGTTTTCCGGCGAGCTTCACCATGGCTTTCTCTGTTTCAGGCCATCTCCGGCCATGGCCGCGGCCCTCCTCGCCTAGGGCCTGGCGCCGCCGCCCCTGGCCCTCACCCGTGCGCCTCGAGTCGACTCGGTCAGGCGAGCTGCTCCCCTTCCCCGCACCCCCAGCCCCTCCGGTCACGTGCTCCACCGTGCCGGCAGCAGGTCGTGCCTGTAGTGGCCGGCAGCCACCGGCTGAGCCGGCTCCGGTCCAGCGCGCCGCTGCCGTGGGCCCCAGCACCGCTGCTGCGCTGCCGACTGGCTGGCAGGCCGAGGCTGAGCCCCTTCCTTCCCTAGAGCAGCACGGCAGCAGCCTTCCATGCACATGGTCTGTACGTGAATAACCAAGGTAGAAGACGAGTTATTTACGAGTTTGCCACCAGTTGTTAAATAATCGAAGTTTATTTATTTTAAATCCGTTTCAGTTCGTTTCAGTTGCATTAGTTTCGTGTCGTCGAGATCTACACAGTAGGGTTATTAGTTTATATGTCACATGTTTATGAATTTATTTTATTAAAATATTAATTGCGCTATAATTAATTAATCGGTGTTTAAGAAAAATCGATTTAGGTTTTTAATTCCGTTTCAATTGCGCTAGTTGCATTGCAACGTTTGATACGTGTTAATGATGATTCGTCATCAATAACAATCATAAGATTTTCCCAAATCTCTGACTTTGGGATGCTACATTACAATATTTATACACCTGATATATAGCTGGAACTTTCTGATATATAATTATATATATCACTAATGTTTAGGTACTATCATATATAAAGCCATGTACTAGCAGTATTTATCAACGTATAGTACGCGTAAGGTACTGTCAGAACCATGTATAGATAGATAAATGAACATTACCTTTAATGGGGAGCGTTGGAGCAGACAGACACTCCATAAGACCAACTCTGCAAACCAGTGCTAGGCCTTTTAACTAAAATCAATCTAGATTTTAATTACGCTTTCCATCCGCGTTTGTTTCATGACGTTGTATGCTATGCACCATGTCCATGTTTATGGTTTTCAACATAAATCTTAATTGGTTAATATTATTGCCCACACCATTTTTCGTATTAAAAGCAATTTAAGTTCTAATTTCGTTTTGCACTGTTTAAGTTGCATTTGGTTCATGCTGACGTGAACTATATGTTAGGGGCAATGTTTTTCATGTCACATGTTTTCCATATATAGCTAAATATTAATTTGATTAGTATATTTGCACACATGTTGGAATTAAAAGCAATATAGGTGCTTAACTTTGATGATTTATACCTAAAAGTTAATATGATTAATTGTTAACTTAAAAGTGTTTCTAGAATATAATTTGATTAGCTGAACAAGATACATATGTGATAAGTATGAGTAGATGCAGTCACATGCTTAATTCCTTTGCGAAGGTAAAGTTTAATTGTTATGTGATAACATTTATAAATAATACATGATTAGCTTTAACTCAACTTTTAAAACTAAATATGTTGTGATTAATCTAAATCAATATTGCTGATATAGTTTTTCTTAGCTAATCTAAAACAAGCTCATAGTTGTTTCTTTTATAATATAATATAAATCTTTTGATAGTGGTTTTCTTTGAACCGTAGCTCCTTTCTTAGTGTCTCTTGCATCTCATAACCGTAGCATCGAGCCGTTCTTGTCGCGTTACTTTTGTTTTGGCATGTTCGACGCAGTGGCGTTAGTGGTTCTCATGTTACTCAAATGTGTTTTGGCAGTTAAAAAGTTAATTGTATTAATACTATCATTTGCATCGTTTTTGGAATATAAAGTCAATATAGGTTTTATACTATGCTCTTTCTTAAGCAATGAATCAAGTTGATTAATGAAAATATTCACATGTGTTTCTACAGTTAAAATAAGTTAAATGGATAGGTTTTATTGTCCGTTGCACCGAAAATCCTTCGATAGTCGCTTTTTCGTTGAATCGCATATAGCGTGTCTTTTGCGTTTGTGTGTTCGTAGCGATACGTCGTTTTGCTTATTTTATTGGTTGGTGTACTGTTCTCATATAGTCTTGTTTGTATGCCATGTATGGATGTTTGTGTGGTGATATATGGTTCAGTCAATCGGTGAGGTTTATATGGTGATTAAGAAGCTGTTCTCTAAAGACTAGAAGCTGAGAATTGGAAGCAGAAGATTGAAAGTTGAATACTAAAGGCTTTTGAGCGTATTGCTTTGGGGGAAAAGCAAGTTAAGGCAAGTATAGCATGGGACCATCCTTGTTACCTATTCACATTTAATCACTAAATTCATATTGCATGTGTCTCCCTTGTTACCATTAAGGATATCCTAGATATTTGATATCTTGCACCTTGAAACCTTTAGGATATTGCATTGGGTAGTTTTTGCTAGTGCTTAATCAAAACCATGATCTTGTAACTTGACTAATGGTATATGCAATAAACATTAAAACATGACTTTTTAGTAACATGGAAACAGGGGGCTGGAGTGTCTATATGCTTCAGATTCCTCTCCCTAAGGACTTATCTGTAAGCGATCATCCGGGACTTACAGTACAGCTGTGAGGGCTATATGGCTCTGGCTTTAGCTCAGTATGAGGATCTTTTCTAGCTTGTTAGTGGTTACCTTTAAGGCGCAGGGTATGTTTCCTTTGCTGCTGGGAAGTGTGTACCGTGCTACGATGCCCACACATGCCACTCCTAGAGAGGGGCCACATACGCCTAGCGGCCCTAACTTGTTAGACAAAATCCTTTGAAAGGCTTCATAGTGAACCCTGCCGACCTTCCTTGGTAGTGGGTCAAGGGGCTGATCACCCTGGGCGAAAGGGTAAATCACAACTCACAGTGAACGTGTACAAACTCTGCAGAGTATAAAACTGTTATAACAGTCGTGCTCACGGACACAAGCGGCCTTGGACCCTTATGGAATAGAGATGATCACTAATAGATTATGGTTCTAATGATTAATTGTTTATGCTATACATTATCATGTTTACCCGGTCATGTGTTTATGGGAATGATAAATCCTTTGCTACTCAATTGTTTAAAAAGATGACCTATTAAAGCTAATTGCAGTAAACCAGTGTCAGCCCTTTTGAGCCTCATGAACCCCATGATATAGTTGTTAAGTACGACATGTACTTACACTTGCTTTATTTTTCTATACATTGGATAAAAATCCCGGATGGGTACTAGATTGCTGGTTTGGAGGAGTTAGGCTTGTGGTCAACTAGTCAGTCGTCCCTGTGGATTTGGAGTCTTCGCCAAAAGATCGGAGTCAACTTTCCGCTGTCTATACTCTGAGGGTACTTTTCTTTTACTAATACATCATGTAATAAGTATTGTCTCTTGATATTACCCTTATTTGTGGCTATATGTGAGATTTGACTTCCTGGGCTCACATATAGTGTGTATCTGGTTTTGTCTTTAAAACTAGGTGCTACAAAGTGGTATTAGAGCAATATTGACTGTAGGACGCAAGCCTAGTTAGCATTGGTCGTTTCTAAAAACCTATTTTACTATAAAACTATTTCTCCACCTCCTTGACTCATTGAATTGAATATTTCCAATCCTTGTCCTATTGCCTCCCCTCCTTGATAGCTTCCTTTGAGCTATACTTTCTTATCTCCTTGAGTTGTAGTTCTTGATCTCTTGCAAACTTTCTAGTCTCACCTCTATTCAAATTTCCAAAGCCAAGTTAAGAAGTTTCCCTTAAGAATGCCTACCAAGTAGCTAGAAGGAACGATTAGCAACGAGCTTGTATTTCATGTTTGAGTAGTTTGTCCTAATGATAATGGTTGAGTTGGATCTTTGTAATGAGTGCAATGAATTTGTGGGTTATGCTCACAATTTCATTTATATTGAAGGTTTAAGGTATAAGGGATAAGGAAATAAATAGTCTGGGTTCTCTTTCTCTTGTTTCCTGCTTTCAGTCTTCCAGAGCAGTCTGTCTTCTATGGCCTATGCCTCCAACCTCTAGGCAACCAAAAATTCTGGTAAAATTCTGGGTGAAAGTAGACTTCAAGATATTTCTTTTCCCATAAGAGTCACCTTGATAGCATTTCTGGTTTGGGAGATATGAAAATCACAAGGTGATACATCTGTGCTGTCTGGAATCTGGAATAGTTTCTGTTGAGCAAAGATTTCGACCAACTTAACTGTAGAATCTGAAGAAGTGGTATAAAAGAAAGTTGTGGGGAATTTTATAAGCTTTCCAACGGTTTAAAATGCAACTCAATTGGATAAACAGAACTCGAGATATGGATATTTTTCTGCGCTGCTGTTTTCTATCAATGGGAAGGATCAATTTTTCTTATTCTTATCTATGTCCACAAGCTCTCTGGGATGTCAAAGGATGATAATACACCTTGAAGAAAGTTACATGTTGGATGTTGGTGCCCCTATCTCATCTCTTCTTAAGGGGGGTAGCCAAGCTAAGAGTGTTGCGAGTTGGTGAACTACTAGAAGTTTGGATCTACGTCAAGATTGATCTTCGAGCTAGCTATGGTTGGGAGTTCGATCTTCACGTACCTAGGATATAGACGTATACAAAGAGTTGCAAGAATGCTCAAGACTAAGATTAACTCTTGAAAACAATTGGATTGGTTTTTAATTAAAGCTCTTTCCTTGAAATGAAATCTTCAAAAGATGTTGAAAAATGAATTAACAACCTTTTGATTTAAGAACTTTGAAAAACTTCTTCAAAAGTTGATTTGAACTAAGTTCAAAAAGGCTATAAGTTTGTTTTCTCATTTTCAAGAGTTGGTATTCGAAACTTAAAGTGTTTCGCCAAAGAAAGATATTTGATTTGAAAAGAGTATTAAAGTCTAAAAGATTCAAAAAGAGTTGCTAAAGACTATATTTGAGACATTTTAAAAGTTTTGATTTGAATTTTGAAAGACTCTTTTGCTCATTCAAAAGAAAACAATTTGATTTGAACTGCTTCACTCAAGGTTTTAGTTTAAAGACAGATATTCATAAAAAGTTTGAAAGTATCTTATTCCTAAAACTTCAAAAAGTTGAAAGTGAAATCAGATTTGAAAACCCACTTTGCTTTGAACTAAATTTCAGAAAGAGTAAAATGTATTTGGTTACTCTTCAAAGTGTTATTCTAAAAACACTTTTGAACCATTGTATTCTAAAACACTTTGAAAATGACTCTAAAGTGTTTTTAAAATGGGTTGTTTGGAAAAGACCGATTAAAAAAAACAACTTGAGTTGTCTTAGTTCAAATTTTATTTGAAAGGTGTTCAAAATGCTTTCAAGATATTTTACAAAAGTTTGAAAATTTTGGTTCAAAAGTTTGCAACAATTTGCATTTGGAAACGGAGCACTTTTGGCTTTGAATTAGAATTAAGTTTGATTTCAAAACTAAATTTGAAAAGAAAAGGTTTGAGTTTATTTCAAAAGTGTATTTCTAAAAGAAGTCTTCCAAAATGGTTTGAAAGGGTTGAAAATTATTTGATTTGATTTAATTTCCCAAAAGTCTTATTCCAAAAAGAACTTGAACATGTGTATTAAGTCTTTTGTTTGACTTCAAAAGGAAATGAGAATTGAAAACTTACTCTCTTCATTTCTAAAGTAGTTTTGAAATTGATTTGGGTTGATTTCAGAAATCCCAAAAGAGTTCATTCAAAATGATTTGAAAATAAAGTTTGAATGTTTCATTTGTTTTCTAAAATCTTGAAAATCCCTTGGTTGAAACAGATTTCAAAAGAACCTGAGTTGATTTGTCTGCTCTTTATCTGAGATTTGATTATAAAGTCGAGTTTTCAAAAGAGTTTGAAAAACAAAGCTTAGTATGTTTTCCTATGTTTCCAATGATTTGAAAATGGTTGGGTTATTTCAAAACCTTAAAAACATTTATTCAAAAGAGTTTCAAAATATTTTCTTGAGTTCTAAACATAAAACATATTCTGAAAGCTATTTCAAAGGAGTTGAAGAAGAAAATTTGTTCGGTTTTGATTTAAAGTCTTCCTTTTGAAAAGTAAAACATTTCAAAATGCATAAAAAATGAACCATATAATTCAAAGTTCTAATTCAAGCTAAGAAAGATCTTTTGGAAGCTTAACATATGGATAATAAGATTCATTGGAACAGATTAAGAGAAGCAACAAGATCGGACTTGGTATAAGTTGAAACAAGAATCTGCAAGAATAGCCACGTGATGAATTATCATACAACACAAGGTGAGTATCAAGATGGTGTTGCTCAAGGAAGTGAAGAAGATCCCAAGTTGAAGTATCCCTCTCTTCTTTGCTCTTCTCCGAATCTCGGGGACGAGATTCATCTTAAGGGGGTAGAATTGTAACACCCTTAAATTAGCTACTTTCTAAAAAGAGTAAAATGATTTCTGTTAATTGTTTTGTGTTCATAAAAACATAGGTAAAAGAAAATTTTCTTTAAATTAAAATCCAACATAAGGGAAGCAACATGTTTGCGCATACATGCCGTTGCATTGGTACTTTTATGATGAGTGGTTTGGAAAATAAATTCAAATCTCAATCTTTAAAATATTGCTTTCAAGTAGTGGTTTAAAAGGAATTTGAAAACTTGCAAAAATAAAAGTTAGATAAGATGCCTTGTTTTCAAAATCCAAAGGCTCGGAAAAGGTTTTAAGACGCGTTAGAACGATGCCTTTCTTTCCGGGAATCTTTTCGACCTTTTTCGGGATTCAATTCCTATTTTTTGGAGCCTTGTCTTTTTTTCTTAATCAATCTAAAAGTCTTTTCGGGAGCTAAAACCACTTTGGTAGTGTTCCTTATTCTTTCATCTATCCCCAGGAATTTTTCTAGTATTTTTCGGAGCTCAGAGATATTTTTCGGAGCCTAAATAGTAATTTCCGATTTTTTAAAATTATTTTAATTCCGAAAATCAATTATTTCCTAAAATATCTCAGATTTCTAAAATCTCCAAACCCTGCTTATGTATATATGCCGGCATAGAGCTCGACGCGCTGATTCTGAAAGTACAACCCGTTTCACGAGCCGCCAATCCTATCGCCGTAGATCGGACGCCGAAGTTTGGCACTGCTAGGTTTCCGGCGAACTCTTCGGCGAGCTTTTCCGGCCAAACCGTCGCGTTCCGGTGTCAACCACCAGCGCTACAAGGTAGATCTCGTCGTTCTCTACACCGTAGTATATCTGTTTTGTCGAATCCATCACCGTTTGATCGTTTCCCCTTCATTTTTCCTTTTCCGTTGATGTTTTTCGGCGAGCTTCACCATGGCTTTCTCTGTTTCAGGCCATCTCCGGCCATGGCCGCGGCCCTCCTCGCCTAGGGCCTGGCGTCGCCGCCCCTGGCCCTCACCCGTGCGCCTCGAGTCGACTCGGTCAGGCGAGCTGCTCCCCTTCCCCGCACCCCCAGCCCCTCCGGTCACGTGCTCCACCGTGCCGGCAGCAGGCCGTGCCTGTAGTGGCCGGCAGCCACCGGCTGAGCCGGCTCCGGTCCAGCGCGCCGCTGCCGTAGGCCCCAGCACCGCTGCTGCGCTGCCCACTGGCTGGCAGTCCGAGGCTGAGCCCCTTCCTTCCCTAGAGCAGCACGGCAGCAGCCTTCCATGCACATGGTCTGTACGTGAACAACCAAGGTAGAAGACGAGTTATTTACGAGTTTGCCATCAGTCGTTAAATAATAGTAGTTTATTCATTTTAAATCCGTTTCAGTTCGTTCCAGTTGCGTTAGTTTCGTGTCGTCGAGATCTATACAGTAGGGTTATTAGTTTATATGTCACATGTTTATGAATTTATTTTATTAAAATATTAATTGTGCTATAATTAATTAATCGCTGTTTAAGAAAAATCGATTTAGGTTTTTAATTCCGTTTCAATTGCGCTAGTTGCATCGCAACGTTTGATACATGTTAATGATGATTCGTCATCAATTACAATCGTAAGATTTTCCCAAATCTCTGACTTTGGGATGCTACATTACAATATTTATACACCTGATATATAGCTGGAACTTTCTGATATATAATTATATATATCACTAATGTTTAGGTACTATCATATATAAAGCCATGTACTAGCAGTATTTATCAATGTATAGTATGCGTAAGGTACTGTCAGAACCACGTATAGATAGATAAATGAACATTACCTTTAATGGGGAGCGTTGGAGCAGACAGACACTCCATAAGACCAACTCTGCAAACCAGTGCTAGGCCTTTTAACTAAAATCAATCTAGATTTTAATTACGCTTTCCATCCGCGTTTGTTTCATGACGTTGTATGCTATGCACCATGTCCATGTTTATGGTTTTCAACATAAATCTTAATTGGTTAATATTATTGCCCACACCATTTTTCGTATTAAAAGCAATTTAAGTTCTAATTCCGTTTTGCACTGTTTAAGTTGCATTTGGTTCGTGCTGACGTGAACTATATGTTAGGGGCAATGTTTTTCATGTCACATGTTTTCCATATATAGCTAAATATTAATTTGATTAGTATATTTGCACACATGTTGGAATTAAAAGCAATATAGGTGCTTAACTTTGATGATTTATACCTAAAAGTTAATATGATTAATTGTTAACTTAAAAGTGTTTCTAGAATATAATTTGATTAGCTGAACAAGATACATATGTGATAAGTATGAGTAGATGCAGACACATGCTTAATTCCTTTGCGAAGGTAAAGTTTAATTGTTATGTGATAACATTTATAAATAATACATGATTAGCTTTAACTCAACTTTTAAAACTAAATATGTTGTGATTAATCTAAATCAATATTGCTGATATAGTTTTTCTTAGCTAATCTAAAACAAGCTCATAGTTGTTTCTTTTATAATATAATATAAATCTTTTGATAGTGGTTTTCTTTGAACCGTAGCTCCTTTCTTAGTGTCTCTTGCATCTCATAACCGTAGCATCGAGCCGTTCTTGTCGCGTTACTTTTGTTTTGGCGTGTTCGACGCAGTGGCGTTAGTGGTTCTCATGTTACTCAAATGTGTTTTGGCAGTTAAAAAGTTAATTGTATTAATACTATCATTTGCATCGTTTTTGGAATATAAAGACAATATAGGTTTTATACTATGCTCTTTCTTAAGCAATGAATCAAGATGATTAATGAAAATATTCACATGTGTTTCTACAGTTAAAATAAGTTAAATGGATAGGTTTTATTGTCCGTTGCACCGAAAATCCTTCGATAGTCGCTTTTTCGTTGAATCGCATATAGCGTGTCATTTGCGTTTGTGTGTTCGTAGCGATACGTCGTTTTGCTTATTTTATTGGTTGGTGTACTGTTCTCATATATTCTTGTTTGTATGCCATGTATGGATGTTTGTGTGGTGATATATGGTTCAGTCAATCGGTGAGGTTTACGTAGTGATTAAGAAGCTGTTCTCTGAAGACTAGAAGCTGAGAATTGGAAGCAGAAGATTGAAAGTTGAATACTAAAGGCTTTTGAGCATATTGCTTTGGGGGAAAAGCAATTTAAGGCAAGTATAGCATGGGACCATCCTTGTTACCTATTCACATTTAATCACTAAATTCATATTGCATGTGTCTCCCTTGTTACCATTAAGGATATCCTAGATATTTGATATCTTGCACCTTGAAACCTTTGGGATATTGCATTGGGTAGTTTTTGCTAGTGCTTAATCAAAACCAAAATCTTGTAACTTGACTAATGGTATATGCAATAAACATTAAAACATGACTTTTTAGTAACATGGAAACAGGGGGCTGGAGTGTTTATATGCTTTAGATTCCTCTCCCTAAGGACTTATCTGTAAGCGATCATCCGGGACTTACAGTACAACTGTGAGGGCTATATGGCTCTGGCTTTAGCTTAGTATGAGGATCTTTTCTAGCTTGTTAGTGGTTATCTTTAAGGCGCAGGGTATGTTTCCATTGCTGCTGGGAAGTGTGTATCGTGCTGCGATGCCCACGCGTGCCACTCCTAGAGAGGGGCCACATACGCCTAGCGGCTCTAACTTGTTAGATAAAATCCTTTGAAAGGCTTCATAGTGAACCCTACCGACCTTCCTTGGTAGTGGGTCAAGAGGCTGATCACCCCGGGTGAAAGGGTAAATCACAACTCACAGTGAACGCGTACAAACTTTGCAGAGTATAAAACTATTATAACAGCCGTGCTCACGGACACGAGCAGCCTTGGACCCTTATGGAATAGAGATGATCACTAATAGATAATGGTTCTAATGATTAATTGTTTATGCTATACATTATCATGTTTACCCGATCATGTGTTTATGGGAATGATAAATCCTTTGCTACTCAATTGTTTAAAAAGATGACCTATTAAAGCTAATCGCAGTAAACCAGTGTCAGCTCAGCCCTTTTGAGCCTCATGAACCCCATGATATAGTTGTTAAGTATGACATGTACGTACACTTGCTTTATTTTTTTATACATTGGATAAAAATCCCAGATGGGTACCAGATTGCTGGTTTAGAGGAGTTAGGCTTGTGGTCAACCAGTCAGTCGTCCCTGTGGATTTGGAGTCTTCGCCAGAAGATCGGAGTCAACTTTTCGCTGTCTATACTCTGAGGGTACTTTTCTTTTACTAATACATTATGTAATAAGTATTGTCTCTTGATATTACCCTTATTTGTGGCTATATGTGAGATTTGACTTCATGGGCTCACATATAGTGTGTATCTGGTTTTGTCTTTAAAACCGGGTGCTACATTAGTCAACTTAGACCACCAGAGTGTCTGCGGTACCTCACGGAGTGTCTATTGAATTATAAAAGACAGAACCCAGCAACCCAAGAACACCTAGTTCACACCGGAATGTCCGTTAGTCGACCGAGCCATCTGATGTTAGCAACAACCCTAGAAGTGACTTAGTCCTGAACCTATCAGAGTATCCATGATTTCCACGGAGTGTCCGTCAACCTGAACAGAACCAACCTAGGGACAACCCACCTCAGTACCCATCATAGTGGAGTGTTCATCAATAGGATAGAGTGTCTGATAGTACACAGAGAGTGTGATATTATTTAGCAAGTTTACCCAAGAGGCCACCCATACTAGTTTATATCCATTACCAAATAGTGCAATAATAGGGCCATAGTTAGATGTCTCTTCCTAAGCTCCCAGTGTTAACCTATGCACCCATATCCTTTCTCATTATCTTGATCGTTGAGATATCTCCTCAGCCATGTTTTCCTTATTCTTTCAGGAACGTCTCGAGCAAGGATCATGTACTTGTATAAGTCGTCATCGTCAGCCTCTAGATGTCTGAATGGCAGCACAATCAGGTAGGCACCCCACTACCATCAATAGTCCCATTCTTCCATGTTGATACAATTGTACACCTCTATAGAGTTTTGAAAGCCTGAAGTCCTTCGAGACGGAACCATTCGGTTGTTCCTACTTTCTATACCCATGGTAGAGTTATTGATGAAACTAGAAGATGATGTACTCCACTTTTGGTAATGTCTTTATTCTGAGCCATGAGCATGTCATCTTTAAGAAATGCCATTGCTTTTCTGCAAAGATATAAATACCTAGAAATTACCTGTGCATCCACCAAATATCTATGTGTTGAAATTAAGTCCTGCGAGTACACAATGGACTCACGGTGTTGCCATTAAGTTGTTTTGCAGGTATGCAAGGCATTCCTCTGAGATTAGCTCTGAAGAACTCAACGATTAGTAGACCTTGGATCAGGCAAATCCAAGATGAGCTGCTTGTAACCCGATAGGTAGAAGAGTGAAATGAGGTGTAACCTAGACTAAAGGCAGAAGGTAGATAGAGTGCTAATGTTAATACTAGTTTTGTGTCTTAAACCTATTTTATTGTCAATAATGTTTTAGTATGTATTGGAGACTAGAGTATGCATGTATTTGAGTTGTTTGAAATGCCTTGTATCGGGTATGTGTGTGTAACTCAACGCAAAGATCCTAAAGAGAAGTTGCTACGTGCGCACCAGGGGGCCTCACGGTGGTAGTTTAGCGACGACCCCCAATAGGACGGGTATCAGAGCAGTTGATTGACTTACACTTATAGTCCTCAAACAAAGCAATCGATCAACCTAGTTTATGTATCCTCGAGTCTTCAACTTTAAAATTTTGTTCCATGCTATAGGTCGAAACCCTAGATTATTGTAACTCTTTCCTGTAGGTTTATCTAGCCTCTCATCCCTAAACACCCTAAGTTGAAAGAAGGTGTCCAAATGGTTGTTGGTGATGCTTAACTCACATATTTAACCGCCAACACTTGCATGAAATCCTAGCATACAGGCAATAAACTTAGAAATAGGGCTTTAGAACTAACAATCTCCACAAGTTTTGGTGTTTGACCATTTATAGGAGGGCATTCAAGGAATACATAGGAAATGCATTCAAAATGCACAAAGAAACCAAAGCACAACACTGTACTACACAAAGCCAATGAGCCTAAGGGGAGAAGGCCCACTTACCAGCAGAATCAGGGCCTAAAAGAGAGGAGAACAAGGACAAACCCAAATCAAATCACTCCTTCTCAGCGAAAGCACTACATAGGCCCACTCTAGAAGCCCAAAGGAAGTCACCCACCGAAGATGGGCCAATTTGGCCCCAGTTGGGGGGTGGCCGACCCTAGGGGATGGCTGACCCCTTGCTGGATTCGATCGCCCCAAAGTTTGGTCGGTGGTCTCCCAACGCCCCTCCAACATCGGTGGAAAAGGTATTCACGAAGGAATTGGTCCAGAGAATGGTGGTTTGCCAAGATAGGAAGAAATCAAGGGAATATGCCATGGGACATTCCCTCTCCTCCACCTATAAAAGGGAGGCCACCCCCTCCTCATTACACACACAACACACAAGGCAAAGAGCATTCCACTTGAGTTAGAGTAACACTCCAAGGGCTTAGGCCCTAGTAGCCAGCTAGAGTTGTAAGGGAGTGATGTGAGGGAGAGCTCGCAGAAGCACCAGACTTGTCGGTGTCTCCCCAACTTGTACCTTGACGAGCATCTTTACTTCAATGGGTTTTCCCGCTAAGTGAGTGCTCATGATTCCTTTGGTATAAAGTCTATTGATTAGTTAATCTTTATCTTTACTTGTTTGCAGGATCATCGTTCGTTCTTGCGGCGAATGCTCTAGTACAAGGGCCCTAATAGAGATAGATAACCCTTGTTAACGCACTACAGTAGTAGTCGATAACGTAGACGTGGTGTCTAGGCTAGAGGCTACCTTCCTTTGCCTCGTACTCCATGATTGAGGAGTAGGAAGCAGGTGTTGATAGCCCTATCCGTCCCTCGTAATCTCCCACATCTGGGTATGACATAGAGCTATAGGCCGGAGGTACTTGGTAGACCAAGTATAAGCCGGTGCCCGAAGTAAGCAAGTAGAAGTAGACTTTATCTATCTTTAGACCCTATTACCATAGGAATCCTTCTCTATCCTTCCCAACTCTACCCTTGTGTTGTCCTTGGGCGAATTAGCTAGAAGAATACCCCCGTTCTTTGTGGAAAATACCATACCCTGAATACTTCCAAGTGAAATGCTACAATGGTAATTTCGTGTGCTTGTGGATTATTTCTATATGAGTTAAGAAATACCAACAAGCATTTCTGGCGCTGTTGCCAAGGAACGGTTGTTATTTTCTTCGAGCTTAATTCATCCTCGTATTTGTATCTTTTCTTTTTATAAAAAACAAAAAAAATATTTTCACCATGAAGCCAACTTCAACTCCATACCCTTCCACTTCAAGGGGCGAGTTTGCTGAGCCACCACCAAAACCAAACCATTCATCTAGCAGTGGACTCCACCCTAGTTTTATAGCCATGGTTTGGGGACAAGCCTTCTTAGGGCATGAAAATGAAAACCCTTACAATCACCTGCTAGAGTTCGAGGAAATGTGTTCGTGCCTGAGTATCTTAGGCATGTCACAAGAAACTCTAAAGTGGAGATTGTTTCCCTTTTCTCTCATAGAGAAGGCGAAGCAATGGTACACACTTGCCATAGAAAGTACGAATGGGGACTAGGATGAATTTAAAGACAAGTTTTGTCTTGCATTTTTCCCATGTCCCGTATCGCCTCTCTACCAAAGGCAATCTTCAACTTTTAGCAGTATGAGAAGGAGTCTATAGGTGTAGCCTGGGCTAGGTTTTTAGCGTTATTACACACCGACCTAGACTTGTCTTTACCCAATAGCATATTGCTACAACTCTTTTGTTTGGGTATCAACACACATGCTGACCTATGCCTAGACATGACCGCCGGAGGTAGTTTTACACACAAAACTATGACAAAACAAGTAGAATTCCTTGAGCATTTCATAAGAACTAAATCCCTTTAGGCATAGTTTACGTCGAGTGTTGAGACGTCCTCACTAGTCGAATCCAAACCTCATTCTTAGATTGAACTCATGAGCCCTCACCCGAACCACGGACACCAAAGGATCATCCTTCAGAGTTCCCTATCAAATTTGAGGATTATGACAATACCTCAAAAATACCATGGCACGAGAAGCGCACAAAAGAAGTTTCCCCCAAGGTAGAACCATCAAAGGAATGGTTAATGGAAGTGAAACGTTCTTCCAAAGCAATTCAAATTCTTTCACCTTCCATGGCCTTGCCTTTCTTATTAACGAGAACAAACATAGAAGTCCAACACAACCGCATAGTCGGGACTAGTATCATGTCAAAATTCCTAGCAAAAAACCTTTTGGGTAACATGCCGCTAGTCCCGACCAATAAACTATTCAATAGTCCTTTGGGACTATTTTTTGAGTGTTGTGGGATCATGAGGGACATGCCAATCATAATTGATGAAACCGAGGTTCACCTAGACTTTCATATCTATGCCATCCTTTGAGCATCTCATAGGCCACCCCTTGGACAATCTTTTCCAAGAAAATCCATCCCATGGGACCTTTAGTGAAGAGTTTGTGAAAACTACTTTCGCCACTCACTTAGATATCCCAATGGTGGAGCATCATCCCAACAATGACCCATTCGAGGAGGTGAAATTCATAACCCCGTTCATTTCACCATCACCCTCGCTCGAACCCAAGTCATGTCCCTCTAGCCATCCAAACATTGTCATCAATGATGGTCGAAATCCAACGTTAATCCTACATGGTAAATCCCTTAGGAACGAAAACTCTTGTGCCATGGACATCTTGCCTTGAGACACATGCTCCTACGAGGATCCCAACCTCCTTCTAATCCTTGTTCATAAACTCTTTAGGAGGATGGTTGTGGATGCTTTTGTTTCCCATAAATATTGCAAATCTCGTGGATGCATTGTGAAACTAACCTTGCAGCTTGAACTTCAAAGCTCAATGTTTGGTGGTGAAGCGGGGAACTAAACCACCAATGTTAGCTGCAAGATGAAGTGCCCAAGGTCTAGCTTATGACCATAAACAAAGCATTACTGGGAGATACCCTAGATTATCATTAAAAAAATTATTATTATTTATAAAGTGAAAAAAACTTTCTTGTCAATAAAAGCAATAACATGTTATCTAGTTTGTGTACACCTTTCGGGTATTCTTGTCACTAACAATTTTAGGTTGAGACTAAGAAGAACAAGGGGCATACAATGCTAGAGAACATAAGAGCTGCATTTACTACATGCGTTGATGATCTTTGGTGGTGGAACATGCTCAAAAAGGAGACCCTACTCCGCACACTTGACTTTTACACAAAAGTCCAAGTGTGGGGGAGGATACCTCGCCACATGTTACATTCACACCAAAAACCATCCTGGTAAAAAATGATTTCAGCTCTACCTTGCTATAAAAAAAGAAAATAGAAGAAAGAAAATAAAAAAATCTATTATAAAAAATGAATGATGAAAAAATAGATAAAAAAAGAAGAGAAAGAAGGAGCATTCTCCTCTTCTAGACCTTTGCTATCACTAAAGCCCATGGTCCATACACACTAGTTGTGTGTGTGACCTAGCCTTGGTGATAACCTAAGATAGACCATATACAAGCCGCCCCTACAACAGCTTCAAAGCTTCCATCTACAAACGTTGCTGGTAAGAACTTAGGTATGCAAAGGTAAATAAAAGTTCACCATCTCCTTTACTCATGTTTTGTATCCATGAAGATATAACCTGCTCATACAAATTCATGCTTTCATGGTTTATGTCATATGCTCTGGTTTGGGTGTAGTCACATAGGCCTATGTGGCGCATTCATAGGCTTTTTTTTAAATTAAACATGGTGCTTAGGTTAAAATAGCCTTCTTTAATCAAAATTAGACATGGTGTTTAATCTTGATTAATGAACCTTGAGTTATCATTTTCATAAACAAATGGAAAAGCAATCTAATATGGAGAAAAATCAAGGCCATATTTTGTTTTGCAAACTTACTTTTAGCCTTGCTTCAGTTAAAAGATAAAAAAGCTAGGTGAACACAAAAAGTATATAAAATAATAATAATAATAATAATAATAATAATAATAATAATAATAATAATAATAATAATAATAATAATAATAATATTTAGGATCCTCGGTGTTCAACCCGACAGAGCCCTTGTTTGTTTCCACCTTTGTTTCTTTTTGTTTAAATAAATAGGTACAAGAATTAGTGTGGGGGAGATCTCTCATGCACAATGAACTCACATTCGAGATCTCCCACCAACAAGTTTCACAAACATCGAACGATCCAACATGCAAGGACATACATATAGTCCAAGAGAGGGTTGGCTAAACCTTTGGTTTAGTCAAACCACCTCTGACTTAGCTCCTTCTCCAATGATGGTTTGTGCAACACAACCCTCTACTCCCTCCAATTTTGAGTTTGAACAAACATAAATCTTGATCACTAAAAATTAAATTCAATTTTTATCCCTGCTATCTGCTTTTGATGAACAATGCCCCTATGCAATTCAACAAGCCACGCTTCGTACAAACTATGTGAAAAGTGACATGTTCGTAACATCTCTAAGATAGAAGCCTACATAAAGTTTGTTCCATATACATACACTTATACTTGTGGGAAAATATTCTAATACGATAATCATGTTAACTAAGTTATTGTTAGGCGTGATATAGTTCTGACTTAGAAATCCTACCATTTCTATTCGAAGTACTTGGAGAATTTGTTTTGATAAAAATGTTATAAAACCATAGTATCTCATGCTCCTCAATTGGTGAGCAATTCCTACCAAAGCCAAATATGACATCTTACAAGTTTCAAGCCTTCTATATAAGCTGCTTGTTATTGTATTGAGTTTGTCAAGTCTTGTTGACCCTTGTTGAGAGATTTATTATGCTCCCAAGATTAAGATCACGTACACCCACATACACATGCTGCTCCTACATTGGGAGTATGCAAAAACATGCTTCCATCTAGATCCACTAAAAATTCTGCTACTACACTAGGGGTAGACAAAAAAATGTTCGATAGGCAAGAACTCTATGTTCTAAAAAGATAATGATCTCTCCTTGAATATGTGGTTTAGAAGAAGAAACATGGGCTATGAAAAAAAGAAGAGCTTAAAAAATATTTTGGACACATGAAGGTCCAAATATATAGAAAAAAATTTATATATATGGACACATGAAGGTCCAAGCACAAAAGAAAAAAATGATGAGCACATGAAGGCTCATGTATTGAAAAAAAGAAGGAAGAGAGATAGCCATATTTCAAAATAATAAGTTATAGAGAGACGTAATATCTACAAAAGGAGTAGAGTTTTGGTTTCCCTTTTTCCACACACATGCACATCTTGATCTAAGAGTATGACACTTTTCTCCTTGGATCCTTGATTTGGCTTTTACAACATATGCAATACAAGTATACTATATTATTTATCCTTACCTAAAGCCCCACATAAACCTTTTTAGAGATAGAAGAAAACAAAAGAAGACAAAACATTGTTATGCCTTGGTGAGGATTTATACACCGTTAAGTGATTTGAGAGTGCCATTTGAGGCGTATAAAGTGAACTATGCTTTCTCTTGAGAAAAACTTCCAAAACTCCAAGTTGCTAAGATGTGAAATTGAGAAGATGACTTTGTTTCAAGAACTGATCCGCTTTTCAACAACCCAAGGAAACATGTTAGCCAACGCCACAAATCCCACTTGTGTAAAGAATGTGTTGGAATAACTCTTATGTAAGCCATATATCTTAGAATGTTTTGCCCATGATTACTTTTATCTCTAACTTTGCTCGAGGACGAACAAAGGGGTAAGTGTGGGGGAGCTTGTTGGTGGTGCTTAACTCACATATTTAACCACCAACACTTGCATGAAATCCTAGCATACAGGCACTAAACTTAGAAATAGGGCTTTAGAACTAACAATCTCCACAAGTTTTGGTGTTTGATCATTTGCTAGACGGCATTCATGGAATACATAGGAAATACATTCAAAATGCATAAAGAAACCAAAGCATAACACCATACTGCACAAAGCAAAAGAGCCTAAGGGGAGAAGGCCCACTTACTAGCAGAATTAGGCCTGGAAGAGATGAGAACAAGGACAAACCCAAATCAAATCACTCCTCAGCGAAAGCACTACATAGGCCCACTCTACAAGCCCAAAGGAAGTCACCCACTAAAGATGGGCCAATTTGGCCCTAGTTGGGGGGCGACCGACCCCAGGGGGTGGTCGACCCCTCCCTGGATCCGATTGGCCCAAAGTTTGGTTGGTGGTCTCCCACCGCCTCTCCAACATTGGTGGAAAAGGTATCCGCGGACGAATTGGTCTGGAGAATGGTGGTTTGCCCAAGATAGGAAGGAATCAAGGGAATATGCCATGGGAGATTCTCTCTCCTCCACCTATAAAAGGGGGCCACCCCGTCCTCATTACACACACAACACACAAGGTAAAGAGCATTCCACTTGAGTTAGAGTAACACTCCAATGGCTTAGGCGCTAGTAGGTAGCTAGAGTTGTAAGGGAGATATGTGAGGGAAAGCTCGAGGAAGTGCCGGACTTGTCGGTGTCTCCCCAACTTGTACCTTGACGAGCATCTTTACTTCAATGGGTTTTCCCGCTGAGTGAGTGCTCATGATTCCTTTGGTATAAAGTCTATTGATTAGTTAATCTTTATCTTTACTTGTTTGCGGGATTGTCGTTCATCCTTGCAGCGAATGCTCTAGTAGAAGGGCCCTAATAAAGATGGATAACCCTTGTTAATGCACTAGAGCAAGTGTTGTCATAGGAATAGGACTAGTAGTCAAGTCCTAGCTTACCTAAGTGAGTAATAGATCCCAATAAGGCGCCTTAGATATCAGAAGCGTCGCTTTAGAAAGTTGGATTAGAGCGATTCTAGTCCTTTCGTTAGCCCCTCCCAATCTTTTGAGCCCTTACCTCTCTTATCTTTGGAAGCATATCTCATCCGTGCTTTTCAAGTTCTCTGGAAATCTAAGAGTAGCTCCTTATCTCTAATTTCGCCTCAGAAAGTTTTGACAAAACCTCCTTTGTATTCTAGCCTTATCTTCCAACTTCAGAACTAAGGAGATATAAGCAAATTGGCACAGGCCTACAACAATACAAGGACAATGGATGAAACGCAACATGCACCGAGTCAACTTAGTACATCTAACCAACCAACTAGTTCAAGGTATACCATCACCAATCTCAAAGGACAGGTCAAGTACGCTTAAGTGTCTAGACTCCTGCACGACGACTACAACTTGAGTTCATCATCTTTAGGATCAACCAATAACTAGTTTTAAACCAAGACATGGTAACCAAACAAGGAGATCACCTAGGCCCATGGAGCAACAGCTAATAGAAGGGTCAGCACTAAGATCCATGGTAACATGCGGTGCCACAGCCACGGCCATGGCCTCGACCACGACCTCGATGAGTAGAAAGTCCTAACGAGGAAGCACCTGCAAGGGTAAAGTAAGAAAGTGGGAATCAAGGAACCAAGAGCTAGGCCTAAGTTTGGATTTTGGAATTTAGGAGCATGGCAAATAATATCAGTAAGAGATCATAAGAGACAGAAAATATAGCCAGCAACTCACCTACAACCTGGGAGCTATAAGCAAAGCAAGCACCATGGTGCCCCCTCGGTGAAAGCGGCATGACCTCAAGTGGCATTGGATTGTCAGGAGGGACAATCTCTAATGGTACATGCTCTACATAATCAAAGGTATGCGTGACTAGAACTTCAAGGCTCTATAGTAAGTAAGACTCCAAATTGGATTCAGTAAGAGAAAAGAGAAATTTTAGAACATACCTAGAGAGTTTGGCCCCAGAGTCCTACAAGCCATGGGGGACGACTCCCATGCAAGATAGGCCTTGTTATCAATGAAGAGCCAATAGACCTGATGACTGATCTCGCAACTACCCTTGAAATCCTTGATAGTGCGGAGCACTAGTGCCATGATGTATGGCTAAAGAATCAGAGAAGCATTCATGTCCCACTTGCATGCCAACATCTAACACACCATCAAGTAGTCTAGCAAGTCGATTGGATCTCCAAATAGCATAGCATAAATGATCTCAAAGAAGGGCCAACCCACGACATCCTCATCACCCCCAACCAAAGAAATCATAGTGCGCCTCAGAATCTTGAAGATCACCTTGGGAAGCCTTCTCAAGCCTCCATGTGGACCATAGGTAGATGTCTCTCGATAGCGGAAGCCAGATACCCTGTCTGTTCCTTTCACTGGAAGGTTGGTGACCAACTTGCCTCTCTTCATGGCGTGATAACTCAGCTTCACGACAGCCGCAAGGTCTCCAAAGGTAGCCTTGAACCTACATGTACCCATCATCTAGATTAGTTTCTCCTCTTGAGCATGAACCTCCAAAGTGGCATAAAACTGTCGAATAACAACCTTGTTCTAATCTTGCTTGAACTCGAGAATCCACCTCTAGCCCATAACTCCAAGGAAGTCAACTAAGCTGCTCATGTACATGAAGGACTCTAGTTGAGACCAACTCAACAACTGCTGCTCTACATGCATCGGCCTGACGTCTATACCTCCCCGATACAACATGTATTGCCCCCTAGTGAAGAAGAAGGGAGTCGAAGAATCCCTAACTTGTCCAAAGTGTTCGAACAGAGCCACCTTGCTAAACTCAGCTAGAACCCAATGGAAGCATTCCTTAGGATTTGCTGATGTGACCATTAGAAGAACATCATCTCCGTCATCCTCATCCGAAGAGGATATCAGGATGGCCTTTTTGGGCTAGCAACTGGGACCCGCACCAGACATGCAACACCGCAAGGATGACTGAGAATTAGCAACTTTTGGACATAAGAGTAAAGCACAAGATTTATAAGTGGTGTGATGAAAAATGATACAATGCAACAGTCATGCAAGTTATATAAGCTAGCAAGATAAGCCCCACAAGGTTGGATACAAATTGAAAGTTGATTGGGTATAAAACAGCAAGTGTCATACATTGATAGAGTATCCACCAAGCAAACCAAGAACAACATACAACCATTGAGCATCCCATCATAGGAATCAGAACATTCCATCAGCACAATTAGTTGCCCAAAGACGCAGCAGTGCATGCAAGCTTGATTTTTTTGGAACGACCATGGCCTTTCGTAGACTGTCCGTTGAGATCCCTGTTGATATTTGTTAACGACTATTAGAGGATTTCGCAAGCGCACAGAACTATCATGTAGCACTTCACTCGGTGAGTTTCGAGTGTTGATATTTTTTCCATAGGAAGGCGGAAGGCTAGAATTTATATTTAGCTAAAAATTGCTAGGGTAAAGCCTAAGTTAATCCTAGGTAGGTGAATGATATTGAAGGGTGAATGTGAACTACCTAAACTAACTACTAATAACAAGCGAACCTAGAGATAGCTAGGTGGGAGAGCGAGCGATTTATCTTTCTAGTAACTAAGGTAAACAAATGTCTAGGAGAAATGCGCTAGTACTTCGGGGCACAACCCGCCTACCAACTAGGAGAGTTAAATAGATAAGGTCTGACATGAGCCCTATGATTTAATAACTAGACCTATCATGGTGGAATACAGAGGATGGACAAGGCTATCACCACTTGCCACCTATGACAATCTATCCGGAGGCCTAGCCGTATCCATAGGTAATCTATAGCCTAAGCACCACACTTAATCTACAGGCTTACTACTTCGATCCGAGCTCCGATAAAATGAGATCAAAGCACCCTAACCAGATGGTGGAACCGGTACTAACGAATAGCTACTAATTATAAGATAACCAATGCTACTAATGCCAAACAACAAGCACCTAAGCTCACTAATGATGAACACTAATGACTAAGTACTTAAAGTAAAGCAAAGCAATAATACTAGAATAAAGTACTTAAAATAAATACTGAATAAAGTAAATGCTAAAATGAAAGAATTACAAAGGAGCTATACCAGACCTAGAAGACCCTTTCGGACTCTAGGAGAAGCTCCGCTCTTTCTCTACTCCACTACTAGACTACTACTCTAGCTAATGCTAAGCTAGAAAGCTAAGAGAAGCTTGGAGAGCTTGGAAATGAATGGGGCGTCTTTCCACCTAGCTCCACACCCTCTATTTATAGTGTAGAGTGAGGGGGTACTTGTAGGCAGCTAGGATGTTGGTGGAGGACCTAGGGTCTGGGCAGCGCTAGTGGGGCATTGGTCGACCCTCTGTTCCACCGCCTCTTGATCCAACGGCGATGGTTGGCTCCCAATGGTGGTTACTTGGACAACACATGGTGAAATTCGGATGGTAGGTCGGTTGGTAATTCAGTGGAGACTCCCAAGTCTATGACAATAGTCCCATGGATGCACCGTGAACAAATCCTGTCCATTGATCAAACTGACTTGAATGGAAGCTTATGATTGGCTCTGGAGTAGCTCCCATGAATCAGTGACGTGGCAGGGCCACTTAGGGGGCCGAGCGGTGCTGCCAAGTGGCAGTACTTGGCCTCCTATCACATCCACTTGCTTCATGTGTCCATGTTTGTCACCATTTTGGCCTATTTTTGCCATATTTCCTACATACAAATAATTCTGCAAGCACAAGTGGAACTAGGTGAAATTTAAACAAAATTCTACACATGTGATGATGATTTACCTCACTTTGCCATTCTTTTGGGTGGAATGTTGATGGTCAAAATGGGTGTTAGTGACCATCAACAATCCCTAGTCATGTAAGTAAGAACAGATGTCTACAGGACAAGTGCAGATTTAGCGGAACCTTCCGCCAACCCAATGGACCATCCGTTATTATCGAGGCCAGCACCAATAAGAATAGTAACCGCAAGAAAATTTGGAACCCACCAACCTCCATACTCACGCTGTACTACTTCATCGAACCATGCCCAAGGATGGTGCCCAAGATGCTCTATCAAATTCCTAAGATGGTTTGCCCCAAATGCTAACCAAACCATAGATCGACGTAACCCTAAGTGCAACCAAAATAAAGGGGAATGAAGTAAAAGAGGAGAGAAGGGAATCAGACGTACCTTCTTGGCATCATGGAAATCACGTGGAAGTCCTAAACCACAAGGAGAGCCACCCGGAGCACATGCATGGCGAAGGAGAGGGCATAGGCGATAGCGATGTGGTCGGGTAGAGAAAGGGAAGGAAAGTGACCCCCACTAACCCTGTTGGCCTATTTATAATTCAAGGACTAATGGAGGATCTAAAAGTATCACGGACCATCCGCTAATTGGATAACTGAACCCCAAGAAACTGCTAAGTCTATCGAATACACCAGACTGTCTGCCAAGCAGGTTGAACTGCCGCTAGAAGACAGGATGAGCCCTAGGAATATGTTTTCGAAAAACCAGAACTTATCCACAAACTACTAACTTTGGAAGTGTGCAAAGGTGGAGTAAAAAGACCCCGAGTAGCAGAAAGCCATTATAATTTGAGGATCAGGAAAGATGACCCTCCCTCCCCTTTTGCGACCCTAGAGAGGAAGAAGTCGTCGGAGCACAAAAAGAGGAACACCTTACGGTGCGTAAATGGAACCCTAAACTTTCTGAAGTGCATTTCCCAATAGTGCCTTGGGAAAGCTCGAGGACGAGCTTTTTCTAAGGAGGGGAGAGTTGTAACAACTCAAAATGCATTACAACCTAGGCACTCATTTTTTTAGATGTCAAGAGAGTTCAACTACTAAAAGTCCTGTGGAGATACATGCCGTGTTATGCAAGAGGAAACATAGAGAATCTGTTCACTCACCTGACATCGAGAAAGAGAACCTTTACATGGATTAAAGCTTATCCTATCGACATCATCAAAACCAATTACATTTCAAGAACACATGTGGGAATGATACACTAGCCATTAACATCCATGATTCAATGACTTAATCAATTCAACACAAGATAGAGACTACCAGACGATTCGCTAGGATGTTGGATCCTCTGATAGAAACTGAGACAATACAAAGCTGAGTGGAAATAAGTGGCTTTTCCATTTATGACCTAGGACCCACATGTCAGTACAAGTTGGGATCTTTCATCAGTTGAAGCACAACCGCTCACTCACCCACCCATTCATTTGCTACTCCCCCTCTCTCTCTACACCCCCAAGAACAAGGATGAACCCTAGAACTATAGAGAGATGGGATGAGAGAAGGGATTGAAGGATTTCTTGCTGATGGTGATTCCATCGTATGCAAGTAAGTTCAGGAAATCTTCATTTAGCTCAAGCATTGAAGCATCTCTTGGATTGATCTTTGATTCATCTTTTGGTGTCTTGCAAGAAGGAGCCCATGAGTGACCAATCTCTTGGATGAAGAAGTGATAATTAGGAAAGCTTGGATCTTCAACTTTTGGCTATGGAAGCTCTCAAATCATATAGCTAAGGATTCACATCTTGATATCAAGGTTTATCTCTCTTTTCTCATGAGTTTTGGTTTGAATCCTAAAGCCCCAGCCACACATAGTGAAACTAGCTAAAAACCTCGCTACCTTGAGCTAAGCGAGCCACCTGAGCTACCCTAGGAATGTTGGGCACATGCATGATGCACAACTCCACAAATCTAAGCTTGAACCCAGGATCTCCCAAGAGCATAGGTTATGTTGCCCAATTGACGGAGTGTCTGCCAAATTGAAGGAGTGTCCATCAAGCCCCCGAGAAGCCACTAGGAAGCCTTACCCTTAGTCATCTTAGACCACCAGAGTGTCCACGGTACATCGTGGAGTGTCCATTGAATTATAAAAGACAAATCCCAGCAACCCGAGAGCACCTAGTTCACACCGGAATGTCCGTCAGTCAACCGGGCCATCCGATGTTAGCAACAACCTTAGAAGTGACTAAGTCCTAAAACTATCGGAGTATCCGTGATTTCCATGGAATGTCCGTTGACCTAAACAGAACCAACCCAGGGACAACCCACCTTAGTACCCAACATAGCAGAGTGTCTGTCAGCAGGACGGAGTGTCCGATAGTACACAGAGAGTGTGAGATTGTTTAGCAAGTTTACCCAAGAGGCCACCCATACTAGTTTATATCCATTACCAAATAGTGCAACAATAGGGCCATAGTTCGATGTCTCTTCCTAAGCTCCTAGTGTTAACCTATGCACCCATATCCTTTCTTGTTATCTTGATTATCGAGATATCTCCTCAGTCGTGTTTTCCTTATTCTTTTAGGAATGTCTTGAGTAAGGATCGTGTACTTGTATAAGTCATCATCGTCAACCTCTCGACGTTTGAACAGCAGCACAATCAGGCAGGCATCCCACTACTATAAACCCTATTTTGGATACTTATACAGTTTCATTATGAGTTATGCATTACATGTAGTTTGGTTATTAATCTTGCTCACTCTATAGTTAGAGTCACTCATTAATCTAGTAGAAGCGTTTCATCTAAACAATGGGAATGTAAACGCTTAATTGCTTATTGCTTATTGCTTAGTTGCTTAGCAATGGTAGAAGTCGAGCATGAGAAGGGAACTCATTCTGGCCCATGTAGGATGCTACACCTAGATAATTAATCACTAAAACCAATGAGGGTACAACTTGATATTCCTCCATCCAGATTGATATGACTTGTGCTCATATGAGTTATAATAGCTTGTGCCTAACGATGATCGATACGTAGCTTGATTCCATGACATATTTTGTCATGCCTTTCGTATCTCATATGGACATAGACTCATAAGCATGCTTATATGAGTTAGAACAACTTACATCTAGCGATGATAAGAGAGTCTAATTCTAATATGCATTGAGTTCTATTATAACACACGTGGTCAGGCACTTCCCCACTCATGGGAATAAGACTTCCATCCACACAAAGCGCCGAGGGGGAGGAGGGGAGGGCAAATTTAGTGCTCGCTCATGCATTCTATCTTCACGGCTTCATGGTAGAGGCCAATGTCTTTTGGGTGGAGGTGAAAGTATATGGGCCAGCGTGGCCATAGGCCAGGCGGGTGTGACATAGAGAGAATGATAAAATGCAAATAGGTAGCTCTTTATAAAGAGTTGAGCTCATACATTAATATATGCTAGCATGTTAGGTTGTTCTATTTTTATATTATATTTAACTTCATATGAGTCAACTTTATTTTTGAGGGTGCTCTTATAATACGAATGCTAACACATGGTTGGTACGTGCCCATGTGTGTTGAGTTGATGACGAGTGATTGACAGGAGATGATCAAGCTTTGGTTGAGTTTAGAGACTATCCATGGAGCGAGTGGCGTTGTGCATGTCTCTTGGCTTGTGGTGCATAGGTGTGGAGCACAGAGACGGTCGACAGCTATGGAGAAGGTCAAGTAGGGCCGTGCCGTGCCGATGGATTGGGAGCGGTGAAGGATGGATTGGAGGCTTTGACTGAGGGACCAAGAGGGACAAGAGATGGACCATGGGTGGCTGACACTTGTGGACATCAACGAGCAAGAGTACAAGTGGAGTAGACCGTGTTGACCAAGTCAAGACTTCTGTTGACCAAGTAAAGTAGAGGCATTGGAGGACTTGGTGATCTGGCGATCGCGTAAGGATGGTGACACACGTCGAGATCATGGAGGAGGCATAGCGGATACACTTCTCCCCAGTGAGTTTGGTGGTTTGGGCCTCAAAACCATCGACAGATGATTTTTGGGTTTGGGCCTCAAAACACAGTTGGAGTTCTAGCAGGAACGAAAGGCAACAACTAGCGTCATTGTGAAGCTTGCATCAAGGCAAAGCAAAGTCATGAAGAACTCGTGTACGTCAGATGCACCAATCTCAAGACAGACCATTTCACCCTTGGGTTAAGTGGTTCAGCAAAAATATCTAAGGGCATGTTGGGATTGTGTAATAGCTCTATAAATAAAATAGGAGGTTAGCTGCCTCAACCAGCCATCTCTTCGGTTTTCATTTCTAAGTCATAGGCTCTAGTTGCAGTAGTAGTTTTTCTAAGCTTTCCTACTTTTGAGATCCACGGTGTGGAGAATCATTCCTCTCTTGTGTTAAGCTTTCTACTATAAGAACCAGACCTAGTTGATCTTAAGAAATCACTAGTATAACTCACGCTCGTGGGCGAGTAAGCACGCTTAGGTTTACATGGAGGTTTTGTGTGTTACATATGGAGATATACATGTACAGGATCGCATGTTGTTGCGCACGTACATGAGCTAAGTGTGGTGAGTATAGATGGTGGGTATATGTTTGGTTCATTGTTTGTAGATTACGTAAAAGTAGCACATAGATATGTAATATGGGTGTGCAGTGGTATATATTATACATATGGTGGTGCAAGGGTATTGTACACATATGGTGCCATCAGTTTGACCCTGAGCTGTTTATGCGTGGTTTCAGTATTTTGGCTCACGATCGGAGATTGCACTGGGCATGGCCACTAAACTTGGTAGGTAGATGAATCTGTTAACATATTGCACTGTGTTATATTCCTCTATGCAGAGTGCAAGGTTTAAGTCTGCAGGTGATCATGTTGTACCTGAGTTTTGATAGCGGCACATGCCCTCTGTATGGTGGCTGCAGCCTGATATGTATCCTATGAAATCGAGCAGGTTTAGTAATGAAGTGCAGTTTTAGACTTATGTATGGGAACTTACGTTTATGCTATGGATTTTGATAATGGGGCAGTTTTGGTCTTCGTGTTGTGGTCAGTTTTGTCTCTGTGGGTTTCTTCATTGATGGGTTCTTCCTGCATATTCAGAAGTAAATGTTTAAGTACCTAAACACTGAGAAGATAACTTAGAAGATAGAGAAAAATCTATGACGGTTTTGATTGTTTGTATACGTGTGGTTGTGTACTAATTTAGAACCTGTCAAAGGATATGAGCAAAGCCACAATGGATATACACCTCTTCATTGTCATTTTTGTCCTGGAATAATTGCCTATGAGCAGTCTGTGTTCCTACAAGTGACCTGTTTGTTGTAAAATACTAAAATGTGTTAGCATCAAAGGCTGGAAAAGAGATGGGAAGTGTTTGAATGTAGACAATCACACAGTGGTTGCGGATGATAGTACATCTTACTCGGTGAGTGTATGTTTCAGCAATGTTTGATCAAGATCAAACCCAGGTGGTGTCTATAGATCAAATGAAAGGGAAACTCTGTCAGTGTTTAATTGTGTGTTATAGATTAGCTAAATTTAGAAGTGATAACAGACAGATATATACAAATAGAGGAGACTAAATGACATATCAAAACATCAACAGGATTAATGGTATTAGCGGTAGGCTCAGTCTGTCCATCCTGTGTTGCATTGTCTAAGGGAGCTCATATACAATTTTGGAACGGCACCGTGGAGTAGAATATAATTTTCTCCATGAACCTAAAAACTATTAGAAGGGATAAATTACCTGTAATGGTTAAAATGTCGTTTTCCTTCATGGCTTGAAACATGCAATGTTTTTAATAGCATGCCATGTTTAATATTGGATTGCTCAGGAATGAAATAATGGCAAAGTGAAAGCTAATTGCTTTGTGTAGTATGTATGGACTGAAAATTGTGAAGTTTGTCAATTATAAATGACTTATGGAATAAGCACAAAGGAGCTGGTACCTCTTATTTTTTATAAGCAAGCCTTTGTGCAGACTTAGGTCCATCAAAGTCAAACATAGATGGCAGATGTATAAAAAAAGTAGGGAATATACAAAAGGGACTACAGACTTTGGTGGAGGGATTTGTTGTAGTCCAGGAAATGGACTGCATAACAAACTATTTCTGGTAGTTGAGCACATCTATTTGAACTGGAAAGCACATACAAATCAATTTTTCTATGGAAAATCAATTACTGCAGAGTTTACAGTGGAACCATATATAGCTCGCAAGCAACTAACAGGCTGCAAAACTGCTTCTCTATAAGACCACATTCTTAGACACAATAATAACTTGCAATGAAAGAGCACGATAACTAAGAGGAAACAACATTCTGGTAGTATAAATGGGAAGCATTGTTCGAGTTGATGCACGCGTAGCTAAAGCAGAACGAAGGACAATGCAATCGTAATATTCATCTGAAAAAGCAAGCAGTGGAAAAAAAACAGAGAAGAGTAGAAGCATGATCGATTTACCTAAAGGACAGCAGAAGCAGCCAGCACTGGTTGTTTACCGAACTATAATCCTACCAAGGACAGTAAAAATTAGAATACCTAAAATCATGGGCAGTCATGGGGCTGACATAAGCAAAGATGGCTGATTCAGTTGTCTCGAACCTGAATTTAGCAAGAAATAGACGTTAGATGTTTCCTGAGAATATGTCATTCGTAACATAAGAAAATGGAAGGCCATAAGCGAGACATGTACCCAGCTGAGCAACATTGTTTGAATCACCTACATCTTTGGGCGTGGAAAGGAGGCAGGTACCAAATATGATGAGCAGGGAACCTAACAAAGCAACAAAATAATTATTGTCTAAAAATGAAAGGGCAGCAACGAAAATAACACGGTTGATAAGGTAAAGGCAGTAGGTCAATATATATGGCCCAATACAAAAGTAGCAGCATGTCAGGTTGTAATAAAAGGGAAGAACAGGTTTTGTAACACAAATGGATCGTCTGGTTACTGAAATTTAAATTCAAAGATGCACAGTTGACTTAATGTCTGGTTTGACGCAAAATAAATGTTAGTTATCTTAAAATTATATTAGGCGGATTTTAGATTATGCATAAGTTTCAGTTTCATTTACCTCCAAGGCATGAAGCGCTCCATAAAATGTTTGAGCCTGTAAACCTCCAAGGAAATCTACCTATGGTGACAGTGTAAGGACAGTTTTATTAACAGACCCATGGAAGTATATGCACAATTTAACTTCAAATTGTGCTCCGAATAATATTTGTAGAGAAAGCACACACCCAAAATAGCACAATTCATAGAACATGAGGTCAACCAACAAAAAAAAGCATTTTAGTGGTTGTACTGAGAATGGTAGACATAAGAGAAGCACCACAGCTTCAGAAATTAGCAGACACCTAGATTCAACATGGCCATCCCAAGGTCTGCATCCAAAAATTTTTGGTCCTGCTGAAATTGCCACGCCTGTAGTGATCGTAGGCGTTCCTGTGTGTGCAGCCATGATGAAAAAAAGCAGCAGAATTCTTTGGTTTAGTATTTGGGTATCCAAGAAAGTCTCAGTTTTTGTTGAAACACATAAGATAGTATTTACTCATCATAGGGGTTCCTGTTTGTGTATCCATTGATGAAAAAAAGCAGCGGAAAATTTTGGTTCAGTATTTGGGTATTGAAGAAAGTTTCAGTTTCTACTAAAACACATAAGATGCTATTAAAACCAGCATTTGGGTATTGAAGAAAGTTTCAGTTTTTGGATATAACCAGAAAACATTAAAGCATCTATGCAGTCCATAACATTTTTTTTGTTCGCCACCAAGTATATGTGATGTTGCACCTATTGAGACCCTCATAAATAAGTTTTTACGGATCAAACACTGATATTGCCTTGCATCTCAACTCACTTGTAGATAAAATTGAGAATTCAATTTCATCACAAGGTATAGGCCAAAAAATATTTCCCTTTCACTATCACCAGCCTATATTCCCAATCTATATAAGAATTCACTACAATAAGAAACACATGAATAACATAGCAAATAAGAGTAGCTTCATAAGTGAACAAAAATGGCATGATTTGATCTCCCGTAGTTAGGCACAACGGCATGCACTGAGAATACCATCCTTTGCAACAATCCAAGTTGTGGGCACATGCAGAAAACAATGGATGTAGAGAGGGGTGTGGTGTAGTGCCAGCCCTGAGAGGAAGCCGCAATAGATCGACTTTAGGGAATTGATGAGGCACGATAAACAAACAGATAGTAATACATATATATACATGAACATGCCATGGGCCGCTGAAGATCATCAGCCTATATTCCCAACTTATATGAGAGTTCAATTTCATCACAAGCTACAAGGCAAAAAATATTTCCCTTTCAAGATCACCAGCCTATATTCCCAACTTATATAAGAATTCATTTTTAGCACAGGCTATAGAGCAAAGGAAAATTTCCATCGGCTGCACCAAGCATCAGGGAAAAAGCACCAGCTTTAGCATACAGTAAGCACTGAAATGTGCAGGAGATCTGAAGTATGAAATTAAGGTGAAAGTCCCAAGTGAAAAAGAGAGGGATATAGAATAGGACTGCCCATCCATAGGGAATGTAGTGCAGGCTGTAGCACCCCCAATCACCTATGCGAAGGGAGGATCTAGGGGAGGAGGCACGGGACAGACGAGGAGGAGAAGAAGAGGGTGATCTGCCGACAGACTCGACCGATAAGGTGAGGCCGATGCAGTACTAGCGCGGCTCGCAGAGCACAAGCAGCTAGGGTTTTGTGGACCACAGGAACAGAGGTGGACTGGAAGGAGGAGGCAGCGCAGGGTGGTAGGCACGCCGGTGGCCACTGCTTGGGCCCATGGGAGACGCCATGCCATAGCCTAGGTGCGCCGCCGTGCCCCGCCAGCGCCACGCGAGGGGGGATGAGGAGGAGGGTTGAGAAAGGGAGACAAACCTGGATGAGCACTGCATCCACGACCCTCCGCTATGGCGCCGGCGCCCTTGATCCAGCGAGGTAATGACAGTTCTAGCCATAATGGAACTAGACCTGGCTACACATGGCACAAGGAGACTAGGAGAGAGAGAGGAGTGGGGGCGGGGTCAGCGCTAGGCGCTCGCAACCTCTAGCACAGGCAGCTAGAGTTTCTTGTAGCACAAGACCACACGTGGACCAGAGGGAGGAGGCGGCGCCAGGGAGGCAGCCACGCCAGTGGCCACCGTTAGGACCTAGATGCGTCGCGCCATGGCCCAGGACAGCCACCGCCAGCGGCGACGCGCGACGCAGCGTTGCAGGCCGGGAGCGCCGTAGAGCCCTACCAGCGCCTGTCACGATGAGCCAGCGGCACTTGCCCGGCCATCATGTGGGGGGAAGGGAGAGTGTTGGATTATGATCCAAATTCTAATGTGAGTCATGCGAGGACGCCTAGAGGACCCGCGGTTTGGGTTATGTTTATTAGCGTATTTGTTTTCGTATTTGACTACAGTCACTCCGTCCTATAAATCCATCTTGTAAGCCGCACGGGAAGAGCTGATGACTCATTGTATTCCCTGCGTTATGTAAACTCTCATCATATTGTGAAGATCACCGGTTGGCACCCGTAGTTTTTTCCCACAAGGGTTTTCCACGTAAAAATATGTGTCTTGTGTTTGATCTTTATTTTCATTATTTACTAATAAGTGGTATCAGAGCCAGACACAAGACTGAAAAAGATTTGGGTTTTATTCCCTATCTCGTCGTGCTGCCGCTGGGATCATCTTCGATGAATTTTTCCATGCCATGTCCAATCGATGACTCGACGTGTCTAAGAATCGAATCCAAGGCGGAATATGATTCGGCCAAGTTTGTCGCATGATCGTCGGTGCAAATCTATTCTGGTCAACTGACGTCTACGGCTTCAAGTCAAAGGAGGTCAATTTTCCACTTACAAAAGTTGTGCGGTTGTCGTGCATCTGTGATCTGTCCTTGTGCACACACGGATTGAGAAGTTGTCCGCTGCTGTTGCTATCCCTGTTGCTTTCGTGATCAGGGGCTTGAGTTGTTGAAGCGCATACAGATCGAGGCTCTCAAGTGTAGGCCGACAGGTGACTTGAGGCTGTTCGTGAGGTGGCAGAAAATTTCCATCCAATTTGCTACGTGCACACGGTGATTGTACGAGAAGTTTCTTTCTTCAGTTTATTGCTGATCGTACACGAAAGTGTACCAAGCTGCAGATTTATTGTTTCGTGCACATGAAGTGTACCAGATTTTCAACAGATTATTTCTTCTGGTTATTGTTGTTATTTCTTCACCATGTTGATGAAGTATGATCTTCCCCCTCTGGATCGCAATACAAGGTTCGCTCTATGGCAAGTCAAGATGAGAGCTATTCTTACACAAGCTGAAGTGGATGATGCTCTTGATAAATTCGGTAACAAGGATTCCAAATCTTGGACAGATGAGGAGAAGAAAAAAGATCGTAAGGCCTTGACTCAAATTCAGCATCATCTTTCGAATAATATTTTGCAAGATTATTTGCAAGAGAAAATCGCAGCTGCTTTATGGCTCAAGTTAGAGTCAATTTGCATGTCTAAGGATTTGATAAGAAAGATGCATTTGAAGATGAAGTTGTATACGCACAAGTTGCAAGAGGGTGGCTCTGTGCTTAACCATCTTTCAGTCTTTAAGCAGATAGTTTCATATCTACAGGCTATGGAGGTAGATTATGATGACGAGGATTTGGGTCTTATTCTTTTGTGTTGTGCCTAGTTCTTTTGCAAACTTCAGAGATACATTATTATATAGTCATGATACTAACGCTTGATGAGGTTTATGAGGCTTTGCACACCAAGGAAAAGATGAAACAGATGGTGCCTTCTGAAGGTTCTGCTTCTAATGGAGAAGCATTGTCTATTCATGGGAGGACACAAAATAAATCCAACAATGGCAATAGAGGCAAAAGTTCTAATGGTTACAAAGGCCGATCAAAATCTCGAAGCAAGGGAGATAAATTCTACAAGTATTGCAAGAAAGACAATCACTTTTATCAGTGAGTGTTATAAATTAAAGAATAAAAAGAAGAGAACTGGCACATATAGAGAAAAAGGTAGACTCAATGATGAAGGTAATGCTTCTGTTGCTGCTTCTAAGGCAGATAATTCCAATGGTGATTTGCTTGTTGCTTTTGCTGGATGTGCAAATAGTGTTGATGAATGGATTCTTGATTCCACTGCTTCATTTCATATATACATTAATAGAGATTGGTTTGTCACCTATGATTCTCTCCAAGGTGGAGGTTCTATTAGATTGGGTGATGACAGTCCACGTGATATAGTTGGCATTGGATCCATTCAAATTAAGATGCATGATGGCATTGTCAGAACTTTGACTAACGTGAGTCATATTCCAAGCATTAGCAAGAATCTTATTTCTCTGAGTACTCTTGATGGTAAAGGGTACAAGTACTCCGGTGGAGATGGAGTTTTGAAGGTGTCCAAAGGTTCTCTTGTTAATATGAAAGGTGAATTGAAATCTCCAAATTTGTACTGTCTTTGTGGTACTACAATTACAGTTGATGCTACTATAATTTCTAATTCACCATCTAATTTTGATGGTACTAATCTTTAGCATATGCGTCTTGGACATATGAGTGAGCAAGCCTTGCATGAATTGTGCAAGAGAGGACTTCTTGATGAATATAGCATCAGTAAGTTGAAGTTTTGTGAGCATTGTGTGTTTGGCAAACACAAGAGGGTGTCGTTTAATATCTCTACTCATAAAAGTAAAGGTATTCTTGATTATGTGCATTCTGATTTATGGGGACCATCTCGCAAGCCTTCTATTGGTGGTTCTCATTATATATTAACAATCATTGATGATTATTCTCGTAAGGTATGGCCTTATTTCTTGAAAGATAAATCAGAAGCATTTTTAGCATTTAGAGAGTGGAAGGTTATGATTGAAAATCAAAATAAAAAGAAAGTTAAAAAGCTTCGCACTGATAATGGGATGGAATTATGTTCTAATGAGTTTAAAGCATATTGCAAGTCTCAAGGCATTGTTAGGCACTACACTATTCCTTATATGCCTCAACAGAATGGTGTAGCTGAGCGTTGGAATAGAACTATCATCTGTAAGACCCGTTGCATGTTGTCTAATTCTAGTTTCAATAGGCGTTTTTGGGCTGAAGCTGCTTCTACTACATGCTATCTTATTAATCGTTCACCCTGCATTACTCTTGATAAGAAAACTCCAATTGAGGTATGGTCTGGTTCTCTAGCTGATTATTCGCAATTGAGAATTTTTGGTTGTACTACCTATGCTCGTGTTGATAATAGTAAATTGGAGCCTAGAGCTGCTAAATGCATATTTCTTGGTTATCAACCTGGTGTTAAAGGTTATAAATTATGGAATCCCCAGACTCAAAAGGTTGTGCTTAGTAGGAATGTTATCTTTAATGAATCTGCTATGTTTTATGACAACCTATCTGTTGATTCTCTTGTTGAGGGAGAGAAAATAAGTGTGCAGGTGGAGCACTTAATTGATGCACCATATAATGATAATGCTGTTGTCCAAGATGCACCTATTGTTGAAATTTCTCCATTTGTTAATCATTCTTCTACTGTTGAGCATTCTTCTCCAGTTATGCAGTCTCCACAATGTTCTATTTGCTGCTGGTAGGGCCAGAAGGTAGCCCAAACTAGTTAAAAGGTTAATTCAAGAATGCAATGTTGCTTATGCTATGAGTGTTTCAGAAGAGATTGAAGGTAATTCAGAACCTTCTAATCATTCTGAGGCTATTACTTCTGCTGATTGCAACAATTGGATGACCACTATGCAAGATGAGATGGAGTCACTTGAAAAGAATGGTACTTGGGATTTAGTGAAATTGCCCAACAATAAAAAGCCTGTCCATTGCAAATGGATTTTCAAAAGAAAGGAGGGTATTTCTCCTAGTGAACCAGCAAGGTATAAAGCAAGCTTGGTTGCTAAAGGTTATAGCCAGATTCCAGGTATTGATTTTAATGATGTCTCTTCCCCCATTGTTAAGCATAGTTTTATTCGCACTTTGCTTAGTATTGTTGCCATGCATGATTATGAACTTGAGCAACTAGATGTTAAAGCTGCATTCTTACATGGTGAGTTGGAAGAAGACATTTATATGAACCAACCTGAAGGTTCTGTTATTCCTAGAAAAGAAAACCTTGTCTATGGACTAAAGAAGTCTCTTTATGGTTTGAAACAATCTCCTAGGCAATAATACAAAAGATTTGACTCGTTTATGCTCTCTCATGGTTTTAAGCGGTCTGATTATGATAGCTGTGTTTATTTAAAGATTATTAATGGCTTAGCTATTTATTTGCTCATTTATGTTGATGATATGTTGATTGCTGCTAAAGAAAAATTAGAAATAGCTAAATTGAAGGCACAATTGAGTAAATAATTTGAGATGAAGGACTTAGGTGCAGCTATGAAAATTTTTGGTATGGAAATTGTTAAAGATAGAAAATCTGGCAAGTTATACCTCAGTCAGCGAGGTTATATTGAAAAGGTTTTTCGTCATTTCAATATGCATAATGCAAAACCAATGAGTACTCCATTAGCTACACATTTCAGATTATCCTCAGCTTTATGTCCGGAGTCAGAACATGAAATTGAGTACATGTCTAGAGTTCCATATTCCAATGCAGTTGGTTCTCTTATGTATGCCATGGTTTGTTCTCGTCCTGATTTATCTCATGCATTGAGTGTTGTCAGTAGATTCATGGCTAATCCTAGTAAGGAGCATTGGAGGGCTGTTTAGTGGATTTTCTGATATTTGCGAGGTACTTCTAATGCTTGTTTGCAATTTGGAAAATCTAGAGATGGACTTATTGGTTATGTTGATTCTGATTATGCTAGTGATTTGGATAAGAGGAGGTCTCTCATGGGTTATGTTTTCACCATTGGTGGTTGTGCTGTTAGCTGGAAAGCAAGTTTGCAGGCTACCGTTGCTCTATCTACTACAGAAGAAGCTAAATATATGGCTATTTCTAAAGCTTGTAAAGAAGCTATTTGGTTGAGAGGTTTATACTCTGAACTTTGCGGGATTACTTCTTGCACTACTATACATTGTGATAGCCAGAGTTCTATTTGTCTGACTAAAGATCAAATGTTTCATGAAAGGACCAAGCACATTGATGTGAGATATCATTTTATTCGAGGTGTCATTGCTGAAGGTGACATTAAGGTATGCAAGATAAATACTCATGATAATCCCATTGATATGTTGACAAAGCTTGTTCCTAGAGCTAAGTTTGAGTTGTGCTCAAGCTTAGTTGGTATTACAGTTTAAGTCCTAGTGACTTTTGGCGTCGGTGATTATTTATTATTGAAGTGAGTTGATTGATGATACTTCATTAGCTGCAAGATGGAATTCGTCTCAAGGTGGAGTTTGTTAGAGTATGATCCGAATTCTAACGTGAGTCTTGCGGGGACGCCTGGAGCACCCGTGGTTCGGGTTATGTTTATTAGCCGATTTATATAGTGAAGATCACCGGTTGGTGCCTATGGTTTTTCCCGCAAGGGTTTTCCACGTAAAAATCTGTGTCTCGAGTTCGATCTTTATTTGCATTGAGGGCGGCCGCAATCACCCCGCCCTGCTTACACCAATGGCCATCGCCCTAGTCACATCAAGAGAGAGGGAGCAAGCGGATAGGAGAGTGGGAGAGGAGGGGAAGGAGAAGCAGAAGCTTCGGGAAGGAAAGCGGAAGCTAGATATATATTCGTTTCGCTGGATTTGAGCGAGAAGCCGGAGAAGCTAAAGAAAAAGCGAGGAGAAGCCGAAGAAGCTAGAGAGAACGATGAGAAGCCACAGGATGCAAGATCCAACGGAAGAGAATAATGGAGGCAACGTGGACAGCCTGGCTAGGCGTGGAGTCATTGCGTTTTGTAGGGGAGAAAAAGCAATCATCAGTGTTGGCTTTGAGTTTTCCTTCTCCGGTTGCCCTCCCTTCTCTGTTTCTGAGTTTTGCATTCCAGCACTTTTGGGGATGGTTTGAGTTGTTGGATTTGTGCAAAGACCCATGATGAACTAATTTGCCAAAGGATTTGGCCAGATTCATCTCGAGCGTAAGAATCCACCCTTGGCCAGATTCATCTCGAGCGTAAGAATCCACCCTTGGGAAGGATTTTTTTTGGAAAATCCCCTTTTTGGATTTGGTTTCCGAGATTGACTGAGTTCCTTTGAGTTCTTGGTGTTGATGCTCTGAGAATATCCTCTTAACACCCCCAGTAATTCTCCTGCAAAGTTTTAGATCGATCGGAGTTGATTTAAATTAGTGATTTTTTCTTGAAATATTTAGTTGTACATTGCACATACGTACCGGACATATCCGATGTGAATACTAGACAATTCTGGTATTCAAACCTCTGAATTTGGAGCTTGTGTCTTTTTTTCTCGAACATGCAGGAGAGTTACGTATCTTTGTATTAAGAAGAAAAAAGGGGCAAGAGCCCTTACAACACACACCCACACTCCAAATCTCTTAGAAAAATACACACGCCTTTTACTAAGGCAAAAAACGACCTTACCTCCACAAAAAGAACCCTACAGGCTATCTACAGGCTCAAGAGAAGAGCTTCCCTGAGCCTTTGCAAGACTCCAGTAACGTTGTTCCTCACTTGCGAGCAGCAATGCTCCAACCAAGTGAGGAGGAATACAATAAAAAATGCATCGATTGCGATAGTTTGTGAGCTTGTGTCTCAAATTTCATAATTTTTGGACACGTTTGATAGGGTTTTCACTTTTTCTCCCAAAGTGACTTAGTGCTATCTTGTCCATACCAGACAAGTCTGGTAAGACCGGTATGCACACTGGACATATCTAGTGTGATATGAGTTTTCGGGTTTTTTGCTAGTTCGTGCTCGATTAGCTTTCCCTTCTTCCCCGCTGTGTTCTCTAAGGTTTCTTGCATCTGGTCACCTGTTGGCCTGCATGAACTCATTTTGGAGAATCCGGTTTTTGTGAGTGTTTTCAGAATTGATCTGGAACAGCTGCCGAAATTGGAAGAAAATAAATAGATTCGTCTCCCATTCACCTCCTCTTGTCGTTGTTCTCGGTCCTTCAACAAGCTAATACTTGCATCATAACTGCATCAGCTACCTAACCGACACGGATACTTTTGAGTAGGTATGCGGTCTTGCGATTCGATAACCAGCATGGATTAGATTCATGAGAAGGCACGTATGATGTGTATTTCAGCAGTAGTGAGTCTTATAGTATTAGGATACCATTCAAAATTGAAGATCATTATAAGAGCTTTTTCTTGGTTACTCCATTGACTTCCACATTCAGCTCAAGACTCAATGATATCAAAAATCAATCTCCTTGAATATAACGATACGTTTGACATTTTGGTTTATTTTCATTAATGTCTGGTAACTTTGCTTAATTGATCTTGTCAAAAACCACAAAATTCAATCTCACACCCATTTGAACCGAACGATCGTAGAAAAGCTTAGCTTGTCTCTATCTTTGACTTCATGGCGCCCTTGACACTCTTTATTACATATTCCTTCAGGATATTGTCATACCATCTGCTAGACTGCAGCATTAATATTGGAAGAGATCAGATTCACTGACGTTCATAAAAAAGGGATCGTTAAATAATGATTAGTTCATTGATGAACTGATCGACTGAGAAAACTGATAAGCAAACAAACCATATTTTGAATGAAAAGAACAATACATATCCAAGGAGGCCGCGCCAAAACCTACAAATTAGGCTAACAGAGCCGGTTTTGTACAAGACAGTCTTGACGAGGGGAACTATATGACATTCAAGTTCAACAAGTATGATATCATGAATTCACTGTTCTTAGAATCTTTTTGGGAAACAACCAAAAAAAGTCCACACCATTATTTATCTTCAATTCAACAACCAAGACTATGCATTCTATCAGAAATTCAGAATGGAAAATACTCCTCTACCTTTTCACATTTTCCTAATAACAAAACTGACTTCTTGATTGAGAATCCAAATCATGTGATGTGTGTCGTATATGAGAAATTTGTACGAGTTGCAAACCTCAAAAAATTGTTGAACAGTTAGTGTCCAAATATAATCTCTTCATATCTAAACCCAAACTAAATACTCTCATCACATTGGTGTGAAAAAATATGAACTTAAACTCAAAATTCATGTAGGTTAAGGATATTTATGTATACCTCCATTTTATTCATAAATCAAACATGATAAGCATATTTATACCTTCATTTGTAATGTTAAGGTGGTGGCTCTGCTGCCCGTGTCCATGGATAACAATCTCACGTCCCCTATCTCCTTGAGGCACTCAAGTATACTAACTACAGCATCCATGGCATTGCACTCTGACCCTACCATTATCTTCAGGCGAAATTCCTGTGATGTTTCCTTTACCGCGCATGGTTCTCTATTGATATCGATATCGACCTCAATCTTTTTGCCAGAAACATCGCCTGGATTTCCTCCATTGTCATGGCGGTGCAGCAACTCTATTAGCATCCTGTTCTTCTCCTCTAACTCAGACACTCGAGACTCGAGAGTGCTCACGTAGTCCCTTGCTCTGATCAGTATGGATGCTTTATCTTTCTGCCACGACAAAGCAATATGTATTTCTTTTAGAAATGGAAATGGTCTGACAGATAACTTGATGCAGGAGACAGAGGATGAATCGAGTGGCCAATAAGTACCTTGGATGCAGGGGGGAGCACTGTCCTGAGAGCCCTGAAGCTGTCGTTGAGCTTCTCGCGGCGCTTGCGCTCCGACAAAACGTGCAGCTGCTGGTTGCAGTTGCTCCCGCCGGTGGGCGGCGCTACTGCCATTTCCATCTGGTAGCAGCACTGCCGCCACTGGGCAAGCCTGACCATGTGCATCCATCCCACAGCTGACATGGCCGCCTTGATCGCCCTCTGCCCGCCGGAGCCTGGCTTATTGGGCTTGTTCTTCGGGCTGAGGTGGCGGACGTAGGGCATGAACGCGCCGCCATGGCCGTTCTTGAGCTGCGCTCGTTCGTTGTGAGCTTCTTGGCAGTTGAATTCGTCCAGGTTTAGGATCTTGTCAAGGTTGCCATAGCACTGTTGGTCATAGTGGCGGTCGCTGCCGTAGGTGACTGGGGAGAGCTGTCTCTGCTGGGAAGAGACCTCTGCAGGTGCCAGGTGGTGGCAAGAGTTTGCAGTGGTGTTGTTGCTGCTACGTTGCTTGAGCGACGAGATCTCGTCGGGACTTCCAGAGAAGGAGCGGAACATGGATGATTCAGACGAGGGCACCACCTCTGGCTCTGTGTGTCCATTTTTCTCCATGTCCATCAGCAAGTAGAACTGCGGCCACCAAGAACGATGCAAGAATGAAGCATGCATAGGCATACATAGTCAAACAGGAAAAAAAAAACTCATTTCTAGAGGTTACTAGGTCGATTGAAGATCGCATACTAATTTCATGTAGTACAAAAAAAATAAACAGCTGCTGATTATGAGCGTGCATGCATGATATGATAGTTGCCTGTTGGAGCTGCTCCTCCACTTGCGAGCTAATCGGCAGGTCCTGCTTCTGCTGCACCTCCGAGCCACTCCTGCTGCACAAGCAAAATAACAGAAAAGAAAATTGTAACTTAAGACTCAAGTGTCGCCTGACGGTCAAACTTACTACCAATATTGGCTAGCTGCTTGCCTGGATCATCAAGCTACATGTAGGAGTATAGCTATGAGCCAAGCGTTCTTAATCTTACCTCGATACGCCGTCGCCAATTCCAGCGCCTAGGAATGGCAACCAGCTGCTGCAGCCGTCCATGACGAGCTCGCCGCCGGCTACCTACCTAAGCGGCTAAGCGCCTTGGAGAAGACTAGCTAGTGAGAAGGTGCATGCAGTGCAGCTAGCCATTTTCGCACAGAAAAGGCTATATTTAGGCGAGCGGAAATGGAGCTGGTGGTGGCGGGGCTCATCATCATCAGCGTGTTACGTGGAAGCTTCCGGTGAAGTCGATCGAGCGACGTGCGTGCGTGAGCACAGCGACGGGCGTGGAATCCATGGACAAATAAACGACCGGCCGTCGCCTCCAGGCCCAGCTGAGTGCGTTGTTCACGCAAGCAGACAACGGACGGTCTAATGCTGGCTACTGCTCCGGCTAGCTCCCTGTGTCGCGTTTTGACCGCCGCACAGGCTGTCCCCTATGCTAGCCGCCAGCCCGGTACGGCGAGATACTAGGATGGTTACGGGCTACGACGATTGCAGTGACGATTGCAGTGCATCAAGCACGTAAGTGGCCAACCCCGACCGTTCGGACTTCGGATCATGCTGAATCGTCAGTGCTTAGACTCGGAGAGTCGGAGGCCTAGTTCAAACCACAACGATCTCTGTCGTGCCCGAAGAAATTAATGGGATATGCATTGAATTAATGTAGATCGGGTTGGAAAAAGTAAGGTTGGCCTGAAATATCTGTGTGGAATGGAAGACAGCCCTACATGTCCACGTTGTACTCCAACTAACAATTCTACTCCCTCCGATCCGTTTCAAAATATAAGACGTTTAACTTGATTTTTCTATATGCATTGTGTTTGCTATGCACTTAGATTTGTCTAGATACATAGTAAAATCAATACATTAAGAAAAAGTCAAAACGTCAATAATTTGGAATGGAGGGAGTACAAGACATAAGCATTACAAGTGTACACGTGCTCTCTTTTCATTCTCTAACACAATGCATATATAAATGTTTGATAATCTCTATCCGGTTATGATAATTTTATCAATTACTATATGTGTTTCTTCCATCTATGTCTGTAATCAATCTTTTTTTGCATGACACCTCCATGTGTCTTCAATGAACTTTGTTAAACCTTACATTAGCTTAAGTTATGGTCACTTTTAGTATTATAACATTTCATGATGTCATGATTTTTTTTTTCACTTTCAATTTTTGTTCTTATTAGTTGTTAAAAAAATTATCAAATTAAATTGAAACACTTGTGTTTATTGTGCATTTTATTAAATCTATATTTTTGTGTTTTTGTTAAAGAAAATAAGGATTTTATGGAGTAGGCCGGCATAAACGAACGTCTAAACCCACACCACAGTGCTCAACCTCGGCAAGAGAGCTCAAAGTGAGATCTAGAAAAGGGCCAATGGTAATAACATCAAGAGGATATTAATATTTTATTCTACTAGTTATTGTTTACAACAAAGAAATATCAAAGACCAATGAGGTCATAGCCACTTGGTTAGAAATAACATCCTTCACTACTCAAGATGCTATATTTTCTTATCAAATAATTATACTATATTTGTAGCAATACTTTTATGAAATATAGAGTGTTTTCAAATATACTATTGATTTAGATATGTCATAATAATTTAGTTACAATGTTTAAACATATGTAAAGAAACAACTTACATAAATTATTATCATGGGTATTAATATATATATTTTTTAAAAAAATTATTAGCATCGTTCCGATATAGCGGTTAAGGAAGCTATTTTAATGATTGCTAATAAATCATTCATGGCTTCATGCATGTATACTATGACTGGCACAGCATATACCTTTATTTTAAGTTATTTTGAATTTATAACAATAGAAGCGAGTAACTTAGAAATATATAAAATGCATACTTAGGGTTGTTTAAATATTTAATAATAGCACATGTTAGCAATTTAGATTACATTTGAAGGGATATTAAATTTATTTCTTTTATGACCACAAATTTAAGATGTTATTTATATTATTTATAATAGTCCCTTCGTTCTCTTTTACATGTCACATTAGTTTTGTCCTAAGTCAAGCATTACTATCTTTGATCATTTATTTTTAAAAAATCTTATAGTTTCACAACATGTGCATTATATATTATGAAAATATTTCTCATGGTGAATCTAAAAATATAAATCTTATATCATGAACATATATAAATTTTTTGAAATTAGTGGTCAAAGATACAAATGTTTGACTTAGGACAAAGCTAATACAATATGTACTCCCTTTCTTTTTTATTACATGTTGTATCAGTTTTGTTCTAAATCAAACATTTGTATCTTTGACCATTGATTTTAAAGAACTTATAAAAATGTATATAGGTTCATGTTATAGGATTTATGTTTTTAGATTCACTATTGAAAATACTTTCACAATATATAATTCATATGTTGTGAACTTATAAGGATTTTTTAAATAGTTAGTCAAAGATACTAATATTTGACATAGGACAAAACTAACGTGACATGTAAAAAGGAACAGAGGGAGTAATAAAATATAGAGGGAGTAGCAGGGTCACTAATTCAGATGCAGTTTTTTTAATTACTTTAGAGTATAGTTCATAATGGTATAGATGGTCAACTTAGACAGAGATTTATGATTACTTTATGTTATTTTTCATATAATGGAAGAATTGAATAATTTTTAGAAAATAAAATATATCCAACGACAATTATGTCAATACTGACTAGAGTCCACTAGTACATAAACTATTTCTAGAGATGGACATTTTTCATGTAAATCAATTAACACGGGAGGGCCATCTATAAATATTAATCATTTCTAGAAAACCAAAAAAAAAGATGCTTCTCAAGACTTAAACCTGAAACCTTCAGTTCATACAACAGCACCCTATCACTATACTACACACTTATTTGTCGTACCACTGCACTACACACTTATTTATGAGTATACTAGGTAGCATGGCCGTACGTTGCTATGGAACAACTAAATTTTTATACTAAAAACATACGGATCGCACGATAAGATAACAATACTGTAAAATTAAATACCGACGTTAAAGTGATATTTAATCAAAAAGCAAAGTTTGTGAAATTAACACAGTCACAGAGAGCGCGGCGTCGTAAGCTCACAAACTCAACTGTATAGACCTTTCCATGATGCGGCTAAGATAATGTTTTATCACGACAGAAAGAAATCTCCGATATCCATTTCTTTCGTACGCCAATAAATCTACGAATAAGTTCCCTCGCATCTCCATATCATCCTATACACAGATTCGAGTATATATATGTAAATATTAGTGCCTGTCACATGGGTAATACTGCCAACAAAGATTTGAAAGCGTAAAGAAAGCGACGTGTTTTCCTATCCATATAGGAAATTTAAGCTCGGACCCCTATAATTTCAAATTCCTGTGTGTTGCAACAGAAAAAAATGATACCTCGATAACATACATATGAGCGATGTGTTTTCCTATCCATAGGAAACTTTTTTTTTTGCTTTATACTCATAAAATTTTCATTTTTGTTATCTCATAAAATTCACTTCTGTTTAAAATTTCTTCTATATACCTATTTTGGATTTCCATGGCGTAAATCTTCCTCCACTTATACATAACGGGAGCCATTCATATTTCATAAATTCGTAACAGAATGACAAAAACACCGACAACAAAACAATATAGAAGGCCACCAATTCTCCCAGCATGGCTATAATCAAGAGATAAAAACAAATTCCACATTTTTCATTCCTTAAAATATAATCACACATAACATTGGAGCCTGTTTGGTAACCCTTCGCTTCATGATTCTCGATTGAAGCGAGCATTCTGGTGAGGAGCTGAAAATATCGAGCACACACAACACACACATTCTCTGTCAGTTTTCCCTTATCGCCCGCAGCTCTCTCCGCGGACAGCGTCCCTTCTTAGCAACATGGCTGCCCTTCTCAATAGCCAGCGTCACCACAACCTTTGACAAGTGTGACAATGAGTGATGCCGTAAATCATAAATTTCTAGATATAGTTGGACTGCATGATGCAATGCAACTATGTGGAAACATGTAATTCAAACATGCATAGAAGAAAAACATTACCAATCAGAGAATGAACAAAACAAAGCAATACAAATCATGCAAAACAAAGCCAGGAAATATGTTCGGAAACCCAAAAAGTCAGTGGCTTGTGCATTGCTTCATAGCAAGGGAAAAATAAAAATTCGAACAAACTGATATAGCTGCACCTGATATTTTCAAGTCTCCATCAGTACATATGAACATTTTTAAAAAAAAATGATGTGACAGCATGCTAATATTAACCTCTTATTGCAACCAACGTAGATGTTGCAACCTAGTAAACAGAAACCAACAACTCCCACGATGGACTAACTTACATCATGAGACCATATCTTTTCCCCATATTTTAACTTTCACTACATCAACAAATGGACATGTCACAGAATTTGGGTCTAACTTACATCATGAGTGAATGAAGTGCCCTAAAAATAACACAGTCAAACTCGAAACAATGTCACAGTCAACCTCGAATTACAATGGCATTATTGAAAAGGCTTACACATTAGGACTTTCACAACCTCAAGGAACAACGAAAATGTGCATGTGAATCCACACAAATGCAACAGCAGTATGCATGATGGTACAGGCTATTCTGTGATTCAGTGATTTGATCCCTTCTAGATTCAGTGATTTATTTAATTTTAATGATGCTTTTTTAGATCATTTACTTAGACTTCAACTCCTGGGTTTTTCAGAACTGGCAAAGTTGTTTCTAATGATATCTATGCTTAGTGAGTGAGCGAGTAAGAAATAAGGAACAAAAAATGAAAATTTATAGGTTCTATGAATATGTGCATAGATATAAGTTGATTTAGCATCCAGACGGTTCGAATGTAACTATAACAGTAAAGCATACCATTTTCCCCATTGGGGCCGGCAAATATGCCATTATATTGAAAGAATTGGACAAACTCTCATTATATATTTGAATAATTTGGGGGAGAAATATTCATGTCAGACCACAAGACTCGGTTCTGAAATTGCAGTAGCATCTAAGGGAAACACCAAACATACAAATTCAAGTAACTAATTGTGTCCTCCCTTAAGCTATTAAAGACATAAAACATAATAATAGAAAACAGAAGACGTCATCAGTCTCTGGCTAGTTGCTTACACCATATCAATGTCACTGACACACTGAACTTCTAAGGTCTGCAGTGATGTTTGATCCTGAGTAAAACATTTTTTAGGTTTGAACCAGCCAGAGTGAAAATCCTTGGCCGATATTTTTTAGGTCACATGATAACTTAGCAACTATTACTGCTAAGATATAAATTCACACAAGCCAACAGCTGACCTTCCTTGTACATCACAGCAATAAGTGATGTTGCAACTACACACATCTCTTATATTCTTTAGAGATAAGATCCAACTCATCAAGAACTATTACTGCTACAACTATGGATGAATAAACTCATAGGTACTGACACCAAGGGACTCACGCCTTTATCTAGGTGATGAATTGACACCAAGGGAGAACTAGTACTGAGCTATTTGCTGCAACTAAACAAAGAAGATACAGGCTAGCTGATTAGGTACTTACATGTTCACCTGATGCAATACTGGTGCCAACGTGCTTGCCTGAACTAAGGTCCTGAACTCAGCTTTCTCTGTTGCTGTGATGTTCACCTGGAAAAAGAAATTGGTAACTCTTCCTTCATAGAACATCAATGATCAAAACACAGTGATCCAGTGGCTTTCTTCTTTAGTCTCTACATGGAATAGGAAACTCAGGTTTGACCATGTCAACCACAGGAATGCAAGATGAGCAGAGCCAGCCAAGAGAGATAGCCACAAGAATGCAAGTGTGAAAGCCTCTTTTCCATACTAAGTGACAACCATACATTACTGTTTTCTACTTTTCCATGGCTTTTTTTAAGTTCTTGCTTAAGAGATTCCTGCAACCACAAACGGTCTAATTAAGAGTTCGACGTTAGTGGACTGTGATGACGGGGAGCAGATTGGAATTGGATAACCAATCAAAATCCGTATACAGCAGGAAATGACAAGAGTTGGCATACCTGCTTGGAAATAAAAAAAATCCATACATAGCAGGAAGGGAGAAGAGATGGCCAACGAAGACATGATGTAGTAGCGTGTGGCCAGGTGCAGGCTGCGGAGGTAGATGTGGCTATAGACAACGACGGGGTCAAGCGGCGCGAGGTTGGAGCCCACCTGCGCGTAGCCCGTCACCCAACCATGAAGACTGATATACAATTCATAAAAGAATAATATACAACTCGTTTCTACGAATCATTATCACAGAGTATTGCATTAGTAAATTAGTGAAGGGATTAAGATGATATATGTAAATAAATGTCTATTTTAAAATCATACATTTAAGCTAATATTGTGACTGGTATTGTTGAATTAGTCTATAAAACCCATGTAGAGAAACAATGTTGTTAGACTTGGAGAAATTTTGATGCTTCAAGGGGAAATTTTCTTATCATGACTTTAAATTATTGAGATGGCCATGCAAAACAGCAAGAACCTGACATACTCAACACCTTGTTATTATTTTGCGTTTCTACTGTCATCAAGGAAACACACATCGATTCCTCAAGAGGAACAAATGCATAGCCAAAACCCTATCTACTGAAATCGTTTGATAGTTGTCAAACATCACAGCATGCAAGCATTCAATGTATAAACAAGAGTGCTCAGAATAACTACTAGGCATCACCTTGTTCAGGCATATGAATTATGTCAGCTATGCTGGAACAATAGGATTCAATGTCCGAAAAGGCTGGTTCAACAAAACAACAAAGCATGTCTCCAAATCAAGGGCATAGGTCTATCAATTTGAACTCACTAAACATTTGAAATTGATTAAAGGTAGTGAAATTTGAAAACACAGATGTCTCATGAATAAAAAACAGAAGGTCCATAAATCGTTCCTACAAGTTTAGGAACCGTAGGATACACTGAATTTATTTTACCCATGTCTGTGCTCTTATTAGCATCTAAATAGTCTTGATTTTAACTTGGCTACAAAGAATAGAAGCTCTTGAACAGGTTGTAGTATCACAGTTTGCTAACTCAGCAAATAAATTGACCAGTATAAAAAACCTTGTGAAAATCAGGGTGCAAATCTATTTACAAGAAAATCACCAAAGTAACTTGAGTTCTCAGTTTTAGGTTGATGCAGTCAGACAAACAACAAAGTAACTCTGCATGACATAGGAGATTGATAGTTAGTGTGACATAATTGCAACTGAACACTCATAAGAAGAGAATATAGCTGCAGGTTGAAGTGAATTTATATCTCCTGATTTCTTTGAGAAATAGAGACAGTCATTGAAGTAAAGAGATTTCTTTTTCTTTTGAGAAATACAGAGTCATCTGTAGGCTGACTGAACTGCTGATAGGACAAATAAAAGCCCATGAGATTAAACATATACAGGAGATATGTTAAATAAATGGTTGGTGTTTGCAAGGTGAGTATGCTAACTGTGTGGGGAAGCTAAATTGGTACTCTGGAAAAATGCAAACATGAAGATGCCCACTATCCTACAACTTTGACAGCACTACAGTACCAAGGGACAAAATGTAGAATTCTTTCAGCTCAGCAAGAGTAAAGTCACGAATTTGCAAATGAGAAAAACAAAACACCCCCTCATCAATAGAAAATACAGAGATTGTTCCCTGCATCATTAGGCTACTTGACTTACTATTCAGTAGAGACCATAGCATGGCAAACTTAACTACAGTACTGCACATAGGTTTCATCAAGGTGGTCTGTCGGAAACCAGAGTCTCTAAAATGAACAAATAAGCTTGGACTGTATCTGAAAACAACATCAAGTTTTGCAAGTTGCATGGTGTGAACTTAACAGCACAAAGCAAATTAACGTCTGGGTGTGCACATGCCCACATCAGATTTGGGTCCTCGGCTTCACACAGAAGGGAGAGCAGGGAAGGGGTGGGCATACCTATCAGGCTTCGCACAGGAGGGGCCGCACCCTAGAGGCGCGGCGGCCGCGTCAGCCCCGAATGGCCGCTATGAGCTGGCTGGCTGGCCGCCGCCCCTGGTTGGCTGGTTCGAGGCCGCGCACGGACCGCCTGTGATGTCGGGATGCCACACACAGACACCTGGACCGCCTCTGCCTCCGGGATGCCTCGCCGCCCCCAACACCGGGATGCCGCGCCGCCTATGCCGCCAAGAAGGTGGCCTCGCCGGGCAGGGAAGGGCGGTTTTGCGGGCGGCAGGGAAGGGCGAGCCATGGACGCGAGCGTGGGGCAAGGGAAGGGTGAGCTGGGCATGATTGGTGGACGTGATCTCGCGAGCGTGATTAGAGGATGTGGGAGCAAGCGCGCAGGGAGGAGGTCGCACGGAGCACGTAGGGAGGATGTGGGAGCAGCGCGTGGGGACGCGGTATCGCAGCAGGCGGCAGACCGACGACCCCAATTTTTTTGTCGCACCATGGGTGTATTAGTTTTGTTCTTTTTAGTTGTTCTGTAGTATAGGAGATAGGAGAGGAGATATAAGGTGTGCTATCTTCATTAACATTTTCTAATCTTGTATTTAATATTTTTGCTAGTAAACGAACTCAGATGAAAAATGTTTCGACTACGAAGTTTTAAATTTTGTTTGGTACTATAATTTTGGTATAAAACATGTCTCCATCTAAGATTGATTGAAAAAATCAAAACTTTGAATCTGTAAAAGACTTGACAAAGGGAGAGACGTCCCTTGATTTTTGCCCTTAAAAAGTTTGTGCTGGCCTTCGAACCTGGACTAATGATAGGGGTTTCTTGACCTCAGACTTCAATGGTCTAGCTAGTGTAACTCAGGCAGAGTTGGCCAAAAATTTGAATATCAAAATATTTTAATTTAAATAAATATTTGAGACTCTAAATAACATCAAATCAAAAACTTATTAACAACAAACGAGTAGATCGGGTTTACCAATATAACTTTGGTATTAACCATGTGAATATTCAAGGTTGTTTGAAAATTCTAAATTTTGAATTTCAAAACTTAAGAACTTAAAACGCATATTTGGGACTCTAAACAACTTTTTGAAGAAACAACTCTGAATAACTTTGCGATTTGTAATTGAAAAGTTACTTATTCAGACTCTAAACAACTTTGAATAAGTAACTTTTCAATTACAAATCGTAGATTGCATTATGAACTACCGTTTTGGTATATACAATGCCGATATCCAAGGATGTTCGAAATTTCAAAATTCTAATTCTATTCAAAATTGGAGAATCTAAAGCATTATTTTGGGACTCTAAAAAGTTTCAAATCAAAAGCTTCTCAACTATAGAGTTCTAGATCGCATCAAGAGCTATAATTTTGATATAAAGTTTGTCTTCGTCTGAGTTCATATGGAGAAGTTATGAATTAATTTTGATGCAACTATATCTAGAGAGGTAGGCTTCTTAAGATGTCCACCTCTGTTAATCAATTCTTTTAGAGATGGATCGTAAGAATACTGTCTCTATTAATATCAATTAGCAGAGGCGATTGCCTTAGGATGCCCATATTTAGTAAAATAATGATTAACATAGGTGGCCACCTTAGAACGCCATCTATGTAAATGATTAACAGAGGTGGTGAAAGGTCCTTGTTTGGTTTTGTTAATTAAGTAACAACCTATCCTAGGTGGACTAATGTGTTTAAATATGAGATACACAAGTGATTAGTCCATAGGTACACTTGTGTGAGCAACTCATGCCATGATGGTGAAGATGGCTTGGATTTGTTGCAAGGCTCACACATGTAATGAAGGAGCTCATTGCATATGAGACATGACATCGAGTCATGTGACTAAGGTAGAGAAGATCAAAACAAGATTTAGCTTCATGGACCGGTTGCAAGCGTGAAGGGCAAGTTAGAGGCTTCGGAGCGATGGACCATGTGGTGGTGAAGCTGAACAAGACTTGGCATCGATGAATGAAGGCAATGGTGAAAAGTAACTGGGGTCAAGATGTAACTCCCTAAAATTTGCTTCTTTTGAATATAGCTAAAATGATTTAATTCTGAATTTATTTGCTCATGAGATATAAGAAAAAGAATATTTTTCAATATATTAAAATTCATCATAAGGAGTAGCAACATGGTTGTGCATACATGCCAGTGCATTTGATTTATTGATTGAGTGGTTTGAATCAAGATTCAAAATGGTTTGAATTGCTTTTGAAAATGAAATTAAAAATGGCTTTGAAGTAAAAGAAATGAAAGAAAAGAGAATTTAAAAATAAAAGAATTTTAAAAAAATTGTAAAAATTATTTTTGGAAAACTTACCAAAATTTCTCATTTTTTTTTGAATTGAAAAGTGTATTTTAAATCATATTCGAATTTGATTTGGGTTTACATTTGAATTTGAAAGCAAAATGGAAAAAAGATTTGGAAAATGGAAATTTCCTCTCCCCTCGATCTGGCTTGAGGCCCAGCTCTTCCTTTTCCCTGTTGGCCTGCTCTCTTCTCGCTAGCCCATTTTCTCCTCACCTTATCCCCGTAGCCCAGCCGCAGCAGGCCCAGTCTTGGCCTAGCGTGCGCCCGTCCCCATTCCCAGCGGCCCGATCCCGAGCTGGCCCAGGCGTTTTCTCCTCTCTGGCTTCAATCCCAAGTAGCCCAAGTCGTGGCCTAGCTGCCATGTCGCGCGTCCCCTTCCTCTCTCTTGTGCTGATAAGTGGGGCTGCCCTGTCAGGTCCATCTTCCACCTTCGTCGTGTCCTGCCCGGACTCTGCCGTCACGCCGAGTGTCCGTGCTCGCCCTGTCCTCGCCATTTGCCGTGTTCTCCACGCCAGGCGCCCCATATAAGCCAAGACACATCGCGCCGCCTCTCAACCCCAACCCTAAAGTGCCGCAGCCGCTGCCCTTGCCCTAGCGAGCTTGCACCACCGTCCGCCATCCGCCTTTCGAAGCCGCACGCCGTCTCTGAGACATCTCTGGCTGCGTAGTTGCTCTTGGTGAGTTCACTATCGTACTCTCTATCTCCCTGTCTAGTTTGCGAGCCCCTCCGTGGTCTCTAGGGCCTAATTCGAGCTTTGCCATCGAGCTCCCGTCGCCAACAATGGCCGACTGCCATGGCTGCGATTACTGTGCCGGCCAACAGCCCTTTCTCTCACCCCTCCTGTTCTAATCTGATCCGTTCATTCTAGATCCAACGTCCGAGATCGCACGGTACCCCTTCGGCCGGTTAATTTTGCATAAGAGCCCCTCCACTTTTCTAATTTTGAACCCGCAGTCCCTGCTGTTTTTCTAAAGAGTCCCTGTCTTTTCTATTATCGACCCCGTGGTCCATTGCGTATTCAACATATTATGCCTTCTTCTTTTAAAAGCGTATTTTGTTTGGTTGACTTCAAAAATACGTTTTTAGTTATTTACAGTTTTGCCACTACCTTCTATAGGCCATATTTTCTCCGTTTTAACTCTGATTTGACCCATTCAACTTGTGTTAGGTTTGTGATTTCATAATCTATATGTTCATACTACTGTTAGATATGTTTTCAACTTTTAAAATTCAAGGTTAGATTTAATCTATTATTTTAATAAAGAAAATCTTGTTTATTTCATATCTTCTACATTTTAGCCTCGAATTGACCCGTTCAAGTTGTGCTAGATTCATTACAATGAGATCTACGCGTTGGTAACAATGTTTATCATGTCACTATTTCTAGAATTTCATGGTTTGAACTCTATTTTGAATAATAACTATGCAACTAGATTTTATAAATAAAATATGATTTGTTTTACTTTAGTTTTATAATTCAAATCTAAATTTGACTTAATTCAATTTATATAAGCTTTTGTATAGTTAAAACACGTGAAGCTTATAGTTTTATATTTTCTCTTATGAGTAGATTTTTCGGTAGTTGTTTCTTTCAAACCGTAGCTCCGATTAGCGTGCCTCTCGCGACCGTGTGTTTGTAGTGATGTGTAGAATCATGTTTCAAACTCTTTTACTTATTTTTCTATGATTGGTGTACTATTCTAATTTAGATCTATTGTTTGCTTTATGTATAATTGCATGGATGCTTGTGTGGTGCTTTATGATCTTGTCTAGTCGGTGAGATATACATGGTGATCAAGAAAAAGAAGAAGAAGAACGTTAAAGATTAAAGCTTATCGAAGGATCGGCGCTTTAAGGCAAGTATAGCATGGGATCTTCCTTGTTGTCATATACACCTTTAATCATCTAATTCATACTGCATGTGTCTACCTTGATTACCACTAAGGATATCCTAGTCTTTTGTACTTGTACCTTGATATCTTTGGGTTACTGCATTGGGTAGCTGTGCTAGTGCTCAACTAAAGCCATGATCTTGTAACTTGACTAATGGAATATGCAATAAACATTAAAAGATGCTTTTTAGCAACATGGAACAAGGGGGCTAGAGCATTGGGTTGTTTATGGTGCTCTAGATTCCTCTCCCTAAGGACTTATCTATAAGTGATCATCTGGGACTTATAGTACAACTATGAGGGCTACATCGCTCTGGCTTTAGTTCAGTATGAGGACCTTTTCTAGCTTGTTAGAGGTTACCTTTATTGGTGTAAGAATGGCTTGCCGAATTGGGTATATGACAGCCTCTACTCTTATGTGTATAGCCATGATGGAATTGTGCCATTCGATAGGGAGGTTCCTATATCTGTTTGCCGAGTGAATCTAATGGCCCTAACTTGTTAGACAAACCTTTGAAAGGCTACATAGTGAACCCTATCGACCTTCCTTGGTAGTGGGTTAAGAGGCTTGCAACCTTGGGCGAAAGGGTAAATCATGACTCATAGTGAAAGTGTACAACCTCTGCAGAGTGTGAAACTATTATAACAACCGTGCTCGTGGTCACGAGCGGCCTTAGAACATTTATGGAATAGATGATGAACACTAATGATATGGATGATGAAGATGCTCACTAATGGTTAATTTTTTATGCTATTCATTATTCATGTTTACCTGATCATGTGTTTATATGGGCTTGTGAATAAACTTGTTGCTACTCCTATGCAAAAATTGTGACAATTAAAAGCTAATCGCAGTTAAACCAGTGTTAGCCTTTTGAGCCTCATGAACCCCATGTTATATTTGTTGAGTATGATATGTACTTATGCTTGCTTTATTTTTCACATATTTAGAAAAAAAATCCCAGATGGGTACCAGATTGTTAGAGTTTGGAGGAATTAGGCTTGTGATCAACCAGTCAGTTGTCCCTGTGGAATTGGGGTCTTCACCCAAAGATCAGAGCTATCTTTCTGTTGTTTGCTATCTAAGGTTATATTCTTTATATTAAGTACGTTATATATTGATCATTGTCTATTAATATTACCCTTACTTGTAGCTATATGTGAGATTTGACTTCCTAGGCTCACATATGGTGTGTATCTAGTTTTGTTCTTAAAATTAGGTGCTACACAAGATCAATGAACCAATAGTGTTACATGATGATATAAAGTGGATCATATCATTTGTTGATCGAGGTTGGCGCATGTGTTGCATCAACATTGGAGGAGATGGAATGAAATGCACAAGGCAAAGGTATAATCCATAGGGCATTTCATTTCACCAGTCAAAGGTTGTGTAGAGAAGTGCATGACCGGGTTTAGAATAGATGGTCATACTATCTAGAGGGGCAAACTTGTTTACATATCAGTCATCTAGTGCCACTCGAGTAATCTAACTTTGCAACGTTGCTAGGATCGAGTGGCGTGGTGAATTGAGTGACTAATCCTTTGAAAAATGTTTATGAAAATGCTAACACACTTGCACTTGGTGGCGTACACTTGGTAGTTTTGGCACATTTGCAAAGGAGAAGAAGTTGGAAGATCTCCTGGAGTTAGCATCCTTTGGAAAAAGGTTTTTTGGTGTGCTCTGAGCTATATGATGGTTCTTGGATTGGAATTTTGTGTTGATCCATTTTGCTTTGGATCAAATATGCATGTGGGATGTGTAGCCCTCTGCATAAGCTTTCCAAAATGTCCAAGATCATCTAAATCGAACTTCAGAGCTAAAAGTTACAGTCGTTCTAGCGACAAACAATCTGCGATAGGACGCTACGACCGGACGCTGGCAGAGTCCGGTCAGTAGTGACTAGAGCGTCCGATCAGCACAAGATCTCTCTAGAACCTCTTTGAAAGTGACTAGACTCTAGGAGAGTCGAGTCCAGTTGCGGGAGAAAGGGGAGTCTGGTCATGTGACTGGACGCGGAGTTCATTTGCGTATGTTGGGAGCCGTTGGCACCCAACAGTAATATTCAAACGGTCAAAACTTGTGGTGCTTGGAAAGTGACTAGACTCTACAACTGAACATGTCCTATGCAACTGGACTCTATGATCGGGCATGTCTAGTCACTACAGCAGCGAGTCTGGTCAGTGCGCAGAAATTAGGATGCAGGGCGTAATGGCTATTTTAGCCCTTGGGGCTATAAAAGGAGTGTGTGGTTGGCCTTGGCACATGCTTGGCACCCTTGGAACTTAGTGTTCATTCTTGGGGAGTGCTAGGAGAGCCTCTAACTCACTTGTTCTTGCAAGAGTGCGAATCGATTGCGAGTGAGTGATTCTAGTGTGATTGCATTGTGAGATTACATCGAGTGTGGTGCTTGTTACTCTTGGAAGTGGCCACCTCCTAAATGGCTTGGTGGTGGTCACCATTGAAGCACATAAGGAAGATTGTGCGGTGCTCCAGAGAAGTGATTGTGAGGGGTTTTGTGCTCATCCCTCGGGAGCTGTGAAGAGCAACTCTAGTAGAGCGAGACACGAAGAGTGACAAGTGGTCTGACCAGGTCAAGTGCTAGAGCTTGTGGTAAGCACTCCATATGGGAGAGTGTGACTTGTGGGTCACCACTAGCAAGAGGACTAGTGGCAACCTTGGAGCTTGTCTCAATGGGGACTAGCTTGTTAGCAAACAAGTGAACCTCAGGATAAAAATCATCATGTCAACCTTGTTCATCCCGTTGGTTCACAATTCCCTTACACAAGCTTGCATTTACTTATTTTGTATATTGTGCTTGTGTAGTTGCTCTTGCAATTAGTTAGCTTGTGTATCTTGCTAGTTGCCTTCTTGCTTGTGTAGCATAGAAGTAGCACCCTTGTGTGACTAATTGTCTTAAGTAGACTTGTTAGTCACATTGCTTAGTTTGTGTAGCTAAGTAATATGAGCTCTCTAATTTGGCTTGTGTAGCCTTGTTATTGAGCATTGCTAGTTGTTGACACCTATGGTGGCACACAGAGCCAAAATCCACAAGCACATAGGTATCAAAGTAGTTTTCACCTGGAGTACTATCGAGTATCGTATCCACGAAAAAACATGTGTGTTGTCTAACAATTAGTTTATCCAGGGATAGCAATCAAGGTTTAAGGTATGAGTAGAGAGGATTCCTATGGTTATGACCCTATGCAAAGCAAGGCTTATGATTCTAGTGTTCACTTTGGCACACCACTTAGATGGTAAAGCACCGCTAATAGATAACTCTGCCGACGCGACTATGGTCCTACTAATTTAAGAACCTGCTCAATTCAGAGTGGACTACAAAGGATAGATGGGGCTGTCACCTTCCACTACTACCATACAACCAAGGAGCAGGGAGCAAACATAGGTAGCTGATAGCCTAAGCACCATGCTTATAGCCTAAGCACCATGCTTATAGCCTAAGCACCATGCTTATAGCCTAAGCACCACGCTTATGGTAATGATTACTACTTTAATTTAGCTAGCAAGAACTAGAGTACTCAAAAGAACTATGAACCCATGAACAAAAGAGCACAAAACTTAATCTAATTAGAAATCAGTTACCAGAAGTATCTCAGATGTTGACTTGGAGAAGCCTAGATCCACCAAAGTACAAGCCGTAGAGGTAGCATCGATAGGCCGGTACTTCCTCCAAACACTTCCCTTACTCTCTCTCTCTCTCTATTGTGTACAAAGAATAGATCATAACTAGAGGACCAATCTCTCTTGAATGCGATGCCCTGATCCTGAGATGAGGATATGAATAAGGGTTTTAGGATGGCTTCAGTGAGGGGAGTAGGGGCTGCTATATATAGAGGGTAGCATCAATTCTAGACCCTCAGATCAAACCGACTTGAAACAACGGCATAGATTTGATCTTCAAGGTGGTGAGAAACCGACGTATGAAGGAGAGACTGACATGTGGCCCCACTAGGCCGACTGGCCTATAGGTGGGGCTGGCTAGCCTATCTCTATGATAGGTGGGCCCCATCTTCAGTGGAGAGACTTCTAGAGTGTTCTAGAGTCTTCCCAAGTAGGTATCGTCGTGGATAAACATGATTTGCTTTCACGAATAGGTCCTCCTTGATGGTTTTATGATTAAATCCTCTTGCATTCACAGATTTAGCAAAACTCATGGAATTTATTAATTTAAACCCCTAGACCTATGTTTGGCAATGGAATTAGGTACATATGTAGGATATTATCGGTGTTTCGAGTTGCCACCAACAAGTAAATTTCTAATGTTGTGTGTTTGGCTCAGATGGTGTGCTAAGAGGACACGAGGTATGGGGGGTACGACCCCGGATACCCACGGCAGACCACATGGGCTATGCCTCTAGGGGCGGCCTAGCCCACGAGAAGAAGCCTTGTAGGGCATGATTTTGCTCGGCGCCTCTCGCAAGACATGGGGAGGATATCCTGAAGATGTTATGAGATCTGTTAGGATACGTACGATCCCATGATTCTTGTAATATGTTATTACTTTCCGGTTATCTCTCAGATCTAACCGACTTGTAACCCTGCCCCCGGACTATATAAGGCGGGCAGGGACCCCCTGCAAAATCACGGCAAATCATACGATAGCTAATACAAACCAATAGACCATAGGAGTAAGGTATTATGTCATACTAACGGCCTAAACCTGTATAACTCGTGTGTCTCTATTGCCTTCTTGTTCTTGATTACACGCTCCTCTGTCGATCAATCTACCTTCATGGGATACCCCTCGGAGGACTACCAACGATATTCTGTCAACAGTTGGCGCGCTAGGTAGGGGTGTGCGTGCTGTTTCCTTGTCGAACAAGATGGCTTTTTCCACAGGCTCTTCATCCCTCCTGCAGCCTGACCAGATCTTCACGGTTGGATCCATGTCAGAGAGCTTCTCGAGCCGATGTAGATCCGTTCTGCGCCGACCAACCTTGCACCTATGACTGCAAATCCAATCTTGGAACCACTTCTGGGGTCGTCTTCATCAGCTACTCGCCGCTCGCTTCCTCGCTACTAGAGGAGGCATGTCAACAATGATGATCTGATCAAGTCTATCGATCAGGTCGGCTTGAAACTCGTCGGTTGCCTCTCCATTACTGAGTTGGCTCTGGACACCCTCGTTCAGCACCGACCACCTTCCGATCTCGATCTGTCGATGCTCAGTGCTCGGCAAGCTTTGGGGCTCGCTGCTCTGCCCTTCGGGCTCGGCAACACTGCCGCTACATATCAGAACGCCCTGAGGGGCAAATTCGCTGACCAGATCGCCGACCAGCTCCCACCGACCGTCAACATGCTGCACGCCAGCCGGGGTCCCGGAACATCCCTCCAAACTATCCTAGAGGAAAATCCAAACTCCAAGTCTCAAGGCTCCACGGAGCCCCTCGCCGAGACCTTCACCGAGCAACCCCCTCTCCTGCCTTTCTGGGGTGGCGCAATCTTCAACGTCAGCATCGACAGCCCCCTCGAAACAGCGAAACAGATGAGGAATGCGCTGCCTGTGAAAACAGGAACGTCAACCGCATGCAACGCCACGATAATGAGCGTGCCCTTGCAATGGCCGAGGCCGCTCATGATAACTAGTTTGATTCGCAAGGAAGGCCCCTCCATCGCAACCTCGACGAAGAATTCCTCCGCATTGATGGCAATGATGTCTTCAAGACTCTGAGCGCTAATCTGGCGGTGGCCGCCAATGAGCTTGCACACCTCCCATAGACACCCGAGCTCGCCAAGGTCGCCGCTATGCTTAAAGTGGCACATTGTCAAGTTAATGAGATCTAAGAGGTTCAGAGACCTTCATGCACCACAAGCACGATTCGCCGATCAACTGCTCCTAGATCCAATCGGTGCCTTGTCAAAGCCAGTTCGCCAACCAGTCACTACCTCCCCAGGGGGGAGTTGGAGGCCACCACGCCGAGCATCATCACCAGCACAACCAAGAGGTCAAATAGGACGCCTGAGTGCAACTCAGTAACCTCCAGGATGCACGACGGCGTATCGATCAACGTCACTTTAGGCGCCATGAAGATGAAGTACGACGCTGCCAGGAGTACGAGCAAGAGTACGGTAATCTAGACTCAGCTCTAGAGTCGATCATCACCGGCAATACTACTAATATCGGGGCCAACAACCCAGAAGGGCCCCCAATGTTCACCAGGGCGCTCCAAACACTCTAGTGGCCCTGTGGTTTCAAAATCACCAGGGTCGAGATGAACCTAACTCGGTGGCTGTAGGCTTATGCCACCGCCGTCCGCGCCGCCGGAGGAGACACCAATGTCATGGTGAATTATCTCCTCGTCATGCTCACGCCAGCCACCATGAGCTGGTTCACAAGCCTTGCCCTGAACTCCATCGGATCTTGGGAAGAGCTGAAGAAAGTCTTCACCGACAACTACATGGCTACATGCAGGCGGCCGGGCACCAAGCATGATCTCAATCGCATCACCCAAAAGCCATCCAAACTACTCCGCAGCTACATCAGATGCTTCTCTGAGATGAGGAATTCTATTCCCAACATCACAGAAGCCGAAGTCATCACCGCCTTTGTCCGAGGACTTCATCACCGTGAACTGTGTTCTAAGTTCAACAGAAAGCCACCTACCGGCATTGGCGAGATGATCACAACCGCCAACCAGTACACCAACGCTAAGGAAGCGGTGGTGCATTTTAATGAAGACACGGGCACTAATCGCCTGCCTCGCCGCCACGACGACCACACCGACGACTGATAGCACAACGATCGCCGCTACGACGACCGCAGTTTCCATCATGACAGCGGACGTGATCGGCCAGATGGATTCAAACCTGGTCAGCATCGCTGCCGCCGACCAAACCACTTTGTTGCCAAAGTCAATGAGCCGCACGCCAAGCGTAACTATGATGAGCAGTACAAGAAGATCCTCGATGGCCCGTGCCCCCTACACAAGAACGCCAAACATAAGATGAAAGACTGCCTTGGTTTGGCTAAGGAGTTCCAGGACAAAAAGTACAACGACGACAATGGTGGGAATGGAGGACGCCGACCACCTAGGATAATAACAATGCCTTCTAGGATCATGACAAGGTGGTCGCCACCATCTTCGGGGGTTTTGCCTCCAACGAGAGCAGAAGGGAACGAAAACTCACCGCCCGACGAGTGCTCGTCGTCGCTTTAGAGGAAACTACCGTCGACCCCAACTATCGCCTATGGTCCGAAGTCTCCATCACTTTCAGCAGGGCCGACCAGTGGGTGGACATACCCCACATAGGGCATTTTCCCCTCGTCCTCGATGTGACTGTCCAGAAGGTGCTCTTCAGAAAAGTCCTTGTCGATGGTGGGAGCGCTTTGAATCTACTCTTCGCCGGGGCCCTAAGGGAGCTCGGCCTTGGGACAATAGATCTCACACCCTTAGACTCCTTCTGGGGCGTGGTACCGGGCAGGGCATCCAGACTGCTTGGGGAGATTACCCTACCAGTACAGTTCGGCACGGCAACCAACTACCGAGTGGAGCATATCAACTTCTACATCACCGACTTCGACACCGCCTACCATGCCATACTGGGGCATCTGGCTCTAGCCAAGTTCATGGCCATTCCGCACTATGCGTATTTGGTGTTGAAGATGCCTTCACCCGCAGGAGTCCTGTCTCTGCGGGCCAACCTCTCTGTCGCCTACGCTTGCGAGACAGAGAGTCTCGCCCTCGCCGAAGCCACCGACCTCTCCATCTAGATGGCTAGCGTGGTCGCCGAAGCCAAGATGGCGTCCGCTGATGATATGGAGATCCCAGAGCCTCCTCGTGCCTCCGCCAAGTCCAAGGAATTCAAGGAGATCAGCCTCGGCCTCGATGACCCTTCCAAGACGGTGAAAATCGGGGCTCACCTTGACCCCAAATAGGAAAGCGCGCTCGTCTCCTTCCTACGTGCCAATGCTGATGTGTTTGCTTGGAAACCTGCTGACATGCCAGGGGTACCACGGGAGAAGATTGAGCACTCCTTAAATGTCTCGCCGACCGCTAAACCGATCGAGCAAAAACTTCGCCGATTCGCGCCGGACAAAAAGGATGCCATTAGGGTAGAAATAAAACGGCTCTTAGCTGTCGGATTTATAAAAGAAGTGTATCATCCAAATTGGTTAGCTAATCATGTTCTTGTTAGGAAAAAGAATAAAGAATGGAGAATGTGTGTTGATTATACTGATCTTAACAAACACTGCCCTAAAGACCCCTTCGGCCTGCCTTGGATAGATGAGGTTGTAGATTCCACCGCCGGCTGTGAGTTGCTCTCCTTCCTTGACTGTTACTCTAGCTATCATCAGATCTCCCTCAAGAAAGAAGACCAGGTCAAAACGTCGTTCATCACGCCTTTCGGTGCGTACTGCTACACCACTATGTCCTTCGAACTAAAGAACGCTGGAGCAACCTACCAAAGGGCTATCGAGACGTGCCTCGATCAACAGATCGGCCACAATGTCAAAGCATACATCGACGACATGGTCGTCAGGACCCAAACCACTGACAACCTTATCGCCGACCTTGAAGAAACTTTCTCCAACTTGAACAAATACCGATGGAAGCTAAACCCTTCAAAGTGCATCTTTGGAGTTCCATCCGGTATCCTGCTGGGCTACATCGTCAGCGCTCGAGGCATCGAACCAAACCCTGACAAGGTCTCTGCCATCACCAACATGAAACGGCCAACATGTGTCAAGGATATACAGAAGCTTACAGGCTGCATGGCTGCATTAAGCCATTTTATCTCATGCCTCGGTGAAAAAGGGCTACCTTTCTTCAAGCTCCTCAAGGCCTCCGAGCTTTTTTCTTGGTCAGAGGAGGCAGATACAGCTTTCGAGCAGCTTAAGTTGTTTTTAACAAAACCTCCAATCATGACAGCGCCATGACCAGATGAAGCTCTGCTGATCTATGTCGCCGCCACTTCTCGTGTTGTTAGTACGGCTAGTGTCGTCGAACGTGAGGAAACTGGACATGCCTACAAGGTGCAACATCTGGTCTATTTTATCAGCGAGGTACTTAATGAGCCCAAAACTCGTTATCCTCAGGTGCAAAAGCTGTTATATGCAATTTTGATTACCTCATGCAAGCTCCGACATTACTTCGAATACTACAAGATCACCGTGGTCACCAAGTTCCCTCTGGGCGATATTCTCTGCAATAAAGAGGCCAATGGTCGTATCATCAAGTGGGCTGTTGAGCTCGGCACTTACTCCATTGACTTCAAAAGCAGACCCACCATTAAGTCACAGGCGCTTGCTGATTTCATCATTGAGTGGACTGAGATCCAAGAACCCATTGTCGCCACTTGCCCCGAGCACTGGGTGATGTATTTTGACGGCGCCCTTAACATCAACGGTGCTGGTGCGGGCATTCTGTTCATCACGCCAACCAAGGATAAACTCTGATATGTTCTTCGCATACATTTTCCGGCCTCCAACAACGCCGCGGAATACGAAGCATGTCTCCATGGTCTCTGTATAGCTGTCGAGCTTGGCGTCAAACGCCTCATGGTGTATGGGGATTCCGCGCTAGTTATCAACCAGCTCAATAAAGATTGGTCCTGTTCCAGTGAGAAAATAGACACATACTGCGCCAAAATTAGGAAGCTCGAAGGGAAATTCTACGGTATCGAGTACCACCACGTGGTACAAGATCAAAACCAACTAGTTGACTAGCTCTCAAAGATAGGATCTTCTCGCACCGTGGTTCCACCAGGGGTTTTCGTTCAAGACCTCCTGGCACCATCTATTAAAGAAGAGAAGGAAGTTGAAGAAGTACCCCCTATCGAGTAGTTGGTACTTGCGGTATCTTCGCCGGTCGCTGATTGGAGGGAGCAGTTCATCAAATACCTCACCAGCGATGAAGTACCCACCGACAAGATCGAAATCGAACGTTTAATTCGCCGAAGTAAGCATTACGTGCTGGTAGACGGTGACCTGATGAGGAAACGTGCCAAGGAAGGGATACTGCAGAAGTGCATCATCCAAGACAATGGTGTGAAGCTACTTTCTGAAATTCACTCTGGTTCCTATGGCAATCACGCGACTTCAAGAACTCTGGTCGGCAAAGCTTTCCGAGCAGGTTTTTACTGGCCCACGGCCATCTCCGATGCAGAAGATCTCGTTCGATGATGCGAGGGTTGTTAGTTTTTTACCAAGCAAATACATGTACCAACACAAGAACTGTAGATCATTCTAGCTTCCTGGCCATTCGCATGCTAAGGACTAGATATGATTGGGCCTTTCAAGCCAGCGCCAGGAGGTTTCTAGTATGTGTATGTCACCATTGATAAGTTCTCCAAGTGGATCGAGTACAAACCACTCGTCTCAGCTACTGCAAAGAAAGCAGTCGAGCTCTTTGAAGACATCATACATAGATTCGGTCTCCCGAACAGCATCATCACCAACCTCGAGACCACTTTTACCGGCCATCATTTTTGGGACTTCTACGAAGATGGTGCATCTCTGTTAAATATGTATCCGATGCTCATCCTAGAGCTAATGGCTAGGTCAAGCGGGCTAATGGTATTATCCTTGACGCCCTCAAAAAAAGGCTCTATTAGAAAGAAGAAAAGCATCCGGGCAGATGGCTCAAAGAGCTACCAGCTGTGGTCTGGGGACTGCGAACTCAAGCTAGTTGCAGTACCGGCGTATCTCCACATTTTTTGGTCTACGGCTCAGAGGCCATACTTCTAGCGGATATTGCCTTCCGAGCACCTAGAGTAGAAAGTTATGACAAAGAGCAAGCCTCAGCTGTTTGGATAGAAGACGTTGATCGGGCTGAGGAAGAATGTCTGATCACTTGCATTCGCACAGCCAAGTACCTCGAAGGTTTGCGGAGGTATTACAACCACAACGTCAAAGGTCGTTCGTTCGCGATCGGCGACCTCGTCTTACGTAGGAAACAAAAAACCGAAGGGCTTCACAAGCTGTCTTCCCCCTGGGAAGGCCCTTACGTCGTCAAAGGTATTACTCGACCAGGGTCTTATCACATATGTGACTTAGATGGAATCGATGTTCCTAACTCCTGGCACATAGAGCACCTTATACGTTTCTATCCCTGAAATAACACAGATATGTATTATTTACTTTCTGATTAATAAAGTTCTGGTCTCCATAATTTTCCTCCATTATAAGTTTCACTTACGGTTATCGGGCTATATGCCCCTCCATGACGATCTCCAATACGCTCACTAAGCATGCCAAAAATCGCCGAACATGATTTCTCCAAAAATCACCGAACACGTTAACTCCAAAAATCACCGAACACAATTTCTCCAAAAATCGCCGAACACATTAACTACAAAAATCGCCGAACACGATTTCTCCAAATCGTCGAACACGTTAACTCCAAAAATCGCTGAACACGATTTCTCCAAATCGCCGAACATGATTTCTCCAAAAATCACCGACTATGTTTTCTCCGGATCACATAAATTTTTCTCCTAAAAACGACGACGATTTTGCGCTCCAAATCTCGTAACATAGCTCACCAATCGTCGAGCAGCACACGTTTTCTTTTCTATTTTCTATGGAGAAGACCTAGTCTCCGATCCCTTCCTACATGTGCCTGGGGCTCCGCGCTCTGCATTATGGTTGGTTGGCTACGGTTCCTTGGTCATGCCTGTTCATCCTACACGTGTCAGGGTCTCTATGCTCGACGTTATGGACTATGGGCTAGTCAAGGCCTAGATTTCAGGAATGAACTAACTGCTCAGACGCCACTTTAACTACTTTTTTTTGCCAAGTTACTCAAATTAGTCGCTGGGCAGCATGTGTTTTGCTCTGATCTTTATGAAGAACACCAAGGCTCTAATATCCCCCTACATGTGCAATGGACTCCGTGCTCTGCGTATTGGGCGGTAGGCTACGGTTCTTTGGTAACGCTTGTTTTTCCAACATGAGCATGGGCTCCGCGCTCTGTGTTATGGATTACGGGCTAGCTAAGGCATAGAGTTTAGTGAAAACTAACTGCTCGAACACTGCTTATATTATGCATAATTGCGTTGGGTTGTTAATACAATGATTCTTCATCGCCAAATAAAGCAAGTGATATAGGTGATAATATCCGAGCAGTTTGTTAAGCTTCGCCAACACCTTTTGTTTCGCCAAATAGGTCTATATCGCCGACAAGCTTTTTTGCTACATCTTCAACATCATCCTCCTGCTGCTGGGTTTCCGCATCGCTCAACCCATCGGTGAACCCACCCCCTATCGACTGGATATCGACAGTCAGGTAGTGGGACCGAACCACCGCAAGGGCATGAGTAGCGGTGGTCATAACTGCATTGCGGTTGAAGTTTTTGAAATTCTCCCACGCTACCTTGCATCTCTAGATGATGGTGTCTGACCCTTGCTGCCTGCCATCAGGATGAGGCACCAGCTCCATATCGACGCAGTCGAGTCTGGTTTTATTACGGCAGTTACAATGTTGAAGTTGTCTTTTTGGACCTTCGCTTCCTGCACCAGCACATCGAACTGTGCCTTGGCTTTATGGCAGTAATCTACAAGCATTACAATGGTTCGTCATGCCAGAAAAGTACTACAACATTACTTTCGATCAGGGGGTATCTACCTAACAGTTCTTCGGCCAGTTTGTTTGCTCGCTCTGACTCTTTCACTTTATCTTGTCGGATTTGCTCGACGGCCTGGCATAGCTGGCTGAGTTCTGCACCTTGCTCTACAAGCAAAACTGTTATAAAAAACGGATGGCCAACTATTGCAAAGTACATTACGTGATAAAGCATACCAGATTTCTGCTTGGATACATTCTCGAACTATTTGCACTTCTGATCGAGCTGCTCGGATTTACTTTTGAGCTCTCCAGTTTTCTTGCCCAATTGCTCGGACATATTTTTTAGCTCCTCGGATACAATCGCTAGTTGCTCAGATTTCTTCTTTAGCTGCTCGGATGCAGCCGTTAGTTGCTCGAACAGAACCCCATTCTGATGTTCCAGGTCCCACGAGTTAGACTCCGCAAGGTCCCACTCGCGCTGGGCCCTCTTAATACTCTTCTCTAAAAGATTTAATGCCTCCCGGAGTTTCTTGTTCTCCTTGGCGAGGGGCTCCATCCTCTTCATCAGTTGGTGCCGTTGCTCGGCTGTTCGAGCTATCCCCTGTGGATGAACAATGCTAGTGATAAACTTTGGTCTCCAACAACATATATCAGTATTTCAGGTGCGGTACTCACCTCGATTTGAGTCATAACACCAGCAATGGCGGATTTCAACCTCTTTATCTCCCTGGTGGTGTTTTCTTCCTTGACAACTACTACCTCTTCCCCGCATTTTTGGAGAATCTGGATGGACTGGGGTTTAGGTGCAGCATGCTCGATCTCCACAACCTCGTCCTCCTCCACCGTCGCTCCAGGCACCACTGGGGGGCTCTGTGGTCGGACAACTGCTCTGACCACTCCTGTCGCCACTATGGGTGGTGCAAGTTGCTCCTTGGCCATTGATGGAGTTGCATCCTTAGCCTCCGACACATCAACAACAGCTATAGTTTCTGCTTCCAAAGTATCAATGTTTTTAGTCGTAGCCTCGGTCGCTGTCGCCGACGCGCCTGTCGTGTGCGCTAATGATTCACCGTCGCTAGGACCGCTGGCAGTGGTGGCTGACCCGTCCTCTGTTTGTCGAGTATTCGGGGACTCCCGGACATGAGCGGTCGGCATTGTCTCTATTGAGGGTCCGGGCCTCGGTGTTGCCCTGCGTAATGTTGGCCTGTCAGTACCCAAAAGAAATCAAGGAACAATATTATTACTCCAAGACAAAGATACTTATGGTTTGGTCTTCCGATTCAATTTCTTGAACCGGTGATGCCTGCCTGATCCCCCAGGTGCTGCTGCTCGATCTGCCTAATGGGAGAGTTCCTGCTCTTCTACAGTAGGCTGCTGCTCCACTTGGTGCCCTGGAGCCTCCTTTGTGTGCTGTTCTACGGTTATTCCCCTTGTTGCTCAGGGACTCCGGTCGTCTGCACCGCTGGGACTTCCATCATTGCTTGTGCATGACTCTCCCTTGCTTGCTACTCGGGGACTTCAGCACCCATCGATGGCTCCTTCATGCTCGGTGGACACGCTGTCTGGTTTTCATCGTCGTCAGACCACTCCAGCACTACGGTCCTTCATGGTCGAGCGGTTTGGTCGTCACCAAGCGAGATGTCACCCGATTTGTGTGCAGTGGAGCCTATGGTTTTTCTCCTTTTCTGGACCAGCTCATCTACCACTGGTCTTTTCCCATGGATCTTCTCCGATACCAGGGATGGATTATCCGATGAGGTGCTCAGCTCCTCCTCTTTGGGCTAAAGCGGTCGCCGGATGTCTACTCCTTTCGGCCAATCGGCTCTTGGCACGCTTGAAAAGTATATTACCTTATCCTACGAATGGATCTTTACATAAGTAAGTCAGTCCTTTGCTCGGTAATCGATGCCTGATCAATGCAAAGTGAAATGGTTACCTGAGGAGGCAGATTGGTGTAGTTGAAGGCCTTCATCCCTTATGGCCAGCTGAATGAGACGTTGGTAGTGAATAGGTCCATGGCCTGGTTTATTACTTATTTCTTCGACAGCCGGTCTGTGCTTTCCTGGGTACCGTCGTTGTCACCTTTTTAGTCGAACACTGGGTGGGCCCTCTCTTTGTAGGGCTAGATGCGGCACACTATGAAGCTAGCTGTAACCAGTTCACCCCTAAGCTCCATGCCCCTAATCAAGTCAAGAAGCTCCATTACTTGCTCCATGCCAGCACTGTTGGGTCTCTCCGACCAGCTACTATGGTTCACCGGGATGTGGTGGACGTCGCATCGAATTATTAGGTGGCTTTGTTTGATGTAAAACCATCTGGTGTTTGAACCTTTCAGGGAGATATTTAGCGGTACGTTGATGTATTCACTGGCCATCCCATCCCTGAGCTACAGGTACACGCTGCCGACCACCTTAGAACCGCTGCCCGCTTTCTTCTTTAGACAGAACAGGTGCCTGAAGAGGTTGAAGTGTGGAAGAACACCAAGAAATGCCTCACAGAAATGGATAAAGATCGACACGTGTAGTATGGTGTTGGGGTGCAGATTGCAGAGGCTAATTGCCCAAAACTCCATAAGATCCCTTAGAAAGGGGTGGACAGGAAACCCTAATCCTCGATAGAAATAATCTTCAAATACTACAGCCTCATCAGTATGAGGTGTTGGAAAGGGCTCACCACTAGTCGGCCGCCATCCGGCAGTGAGGTGGTCTGGGAGAATGCCCGCCGCCACCATTCTATTGAGGTCCGCTGCCCCCATCTTCGACGGCACCCACTCCTCATCGAGGCTGGCTTCGATGGCCGCCTTCCTCGGCTTTTTAGCTCCTTTTTTCGGCGCCATTCTCTCTGGTTTGATCCTAGATTGGAGGCGAGTGCTCGCGTTGGTACGGAATGTGGAGCGCAGGGATTACGAAGGAAGGAAACAGGGCAGAGTGGCAGAGGTAGATGGCGAGGTATGTGGCGGCACGGTTATAAAGCACTTTCCCCACCTTTCTTTGCATCTGAGGGTTTTTGGGAAACTGTTCCCGCAATCAGCGCTACTTTGACTTCTCCAACGTGGTTTAATGGGCCATAACTTGGGCCCACGTCACTCATTTATCGCCGCCAAATAATCACCGATTTCTCTGCAATTTAATGAGGCTCAGTAACCATTACTGTACAGCCATTACTCTGATTTTTTCTCCATGGTTTGATTTATCTGATATCTTCGCCTGAAACACGGGGACTGGCTGTCTACTCGGTTGGTTTTTGTTATTTCTTCGTTTTTGACCCTGGCACCATGTGACTATGTAACCTAGTGTCAGGATCGAGGACTAAGTGGGCACACTTCACCTTGCGGTGAATGTGTTTGTTTTTCATCTCGAGGATACGCTCGGGGACTAGCTACCTGCTTGGCTGGTTTACTACTTTCTAACCCTGGCACCACATGACTACGTCACCTACTGTCAGGCTCGGGGACTAAGTGGGAACACTTCACCTTGCGGTGAATGTGTTTGTTTTTTCTGAAAGACTCCGAGCCTCTAAAAGCTAAAAAAGGTTATCTTTAACCTCATGGTCAGACTCTAAGTGGGCACACTTAGTTTTACTGTGTAGAAATTTTCAATTCTGGACTTGAGCTCCTTACACCCTTATGTCCAGCCGTGCTCGGAACACACTACTCGACGATGTTGTATGCTACTCGGCAGCTGCTCACAACTGCTCGGCGATTCATTATGGTGGTCGGACCATGATTTGGATAGCTCGGTTTTGGTTCGCACCTGCTCGAAAAAGCTCAAGACGGCGTTGCACAACGGGTACAAGGCGCTTGGGGACTAGCTGTGGGGGGCACGACCCCGGATACCCATGGCAGACCACATGGGCTATGCCTCCAGGGGTGGCCCAGCCCACGAGAAGAAGCCTTGTGGGGCACGATTCTGCTCGGCGCCTCCCGCGAGACATGGGGAGGATATCCTAAAGATGTTACGAGATCTATTAGGATACGTACGATCCCATGATTCTTGTAATCTGTTATTACTTTCTGGTTATCTCTCAGATCTAACTGACTTGTAACCCTGCCCCCTGGACTATATAAGGCAGGCAGGGAGCCCTGTAAAATCATGGCAAATCATACAATAGCTAATACAAACCAACAAACCATAGGAGTAAGGTATTACGTCATACTAACGGCCTGAACATGTATAACTCGTGTGTCTCTGTTGCCTTCTTGTTCTTGATTACACGCTCCTCTACCGATCAATCTACCTTCATGGGATACCCCTCGGAGGACTGCCGACGATATTATATCGACACAAGGTTTATACTGGTTCGGGCAGAATGTCCCTATGCCTAGTTCATTGCTGTTGCTTGTGTTACAAGCACTGAAAGTTCATAGTATGGGTTACAAATGATTGAGAGAAGGACAGGTCCTAAGTCTCTGGTGAGAGGAATGAATGGGTGCTAAGAGATCAGTCGCTTCTCTGCTATGTGCTTGTGTGTTCTAATCGGTTCGCGGTTCGAGTCTAAATCGGTGTGATGTGTTTTGATCTATTTGAATTGAGTGCAGTCGAGAGTCTCCCTCATGGGACACCCTGCTTTCCCTTTTATAGGCTAAGAGAAAGCCTAGGTTACAGTCGAGGAAAAAGGTGAGAACAAGAAGGAGAAGTCCTCCAGTATCGCAGAGCTCTTCTTTTCCTTCACACGGGTACCTCTGACCCTATTTGTCAATGGCGCCATGCACAGGCGTCGTCTCCTAGTCATGGCGTTCCACTCCGTCATAGCGGATGTCATGGTGAACTAACACACCTATTAGTGCCTATACGAGGATTAGGTAGAACAGTACAGGTATGCCCGATGCTATTCCTGATGTGAATCCCCATGTATGGTCCGTCATGGCCATGGGTTATATTAGGGCATGCCGGTCACCTCCTTGACGTCAGAACTTTGACCCAGGCCCATACGCTTGGACCTAGAGTGGTTGGTGGTGGTATGGGTTTTTGTCAAACGATATGGAGTCCTCGGCCTTGGGGTCGGGCGAGGCAGAGTTCATCCCTAGAGGTCGGGTGAGGTAGAGCCAACCCTTAGGGGTTGGGTGAGGCAGAACCACCCTCAAGGGTTGGGTGTGGTGGAGCCACCCTCAAGGGTTGGGCAAGGCAGAGCCTATGGCCTCGGTGTTGGGTGAGGCAGAGCTAACCCTTAGAGGTCGGGCTAGGTGGAGCTCGTAGCCTCAGAGTTAGGTGAGGCAGAGTCCTCCCCTAGAGGCTAGGCAAGGTGGAGCATAGACCCAAGGGTCGAATGAGGTAGAGCCCACGGCCTCAGTGTTGGGCAAGGTGGAGTCCTCTGCTAGAGGCAAGGTAAGGTGGAACCAGCCCTCTAAGGCTGGGTGAGGCAGAGCATAGACCCAAGGGTCAGGCGATGTAGAGCATAGACCCAAGGGTTAGACGAGGCAGAGCCTGTGGCCTCGGGGTCAGGTGAGGCAGAGTTGTCCCCTAGCCGTCGGGCGAGGTGGAACTAGACCTTAGAGGTCGAGTGAGGTGGAGCCCATAGCCTTGGGGTTGGGCAAGGCAGAGTCCTCCCATAGAGGCTGGGCAAGGCAGAACCAGGCTTTAGAGGTCGGGCGAGGCAAAGCCTACAGCCTCAGAGGTCGGGCAAGGTTGAGCTTTTGCACCCGAGGGTCAGTTGGAGCTATAGTTATGCTCTTAACTACTAGGAAGTATCAATGTTGATGGTTATTAGCTCCTCCTTTTTGGGTACCTTAGTATTGGTCCTTGACGGTAGCCCCCGAGCCTGTGGAGGAGTAGAATACACCTTCGGAGGCTTTTTCTAAATCAGAATACTCTAAAGGCCTTGGCCTTCTTTGGTTGCCCACAGCATGACCTGGGGCCGTGATTCCCTTTCCTCGAGCCCCTTTCATAGCAAGGGCCCAATCAAGGATTGGTTCGCCTTTGCGATTGTCTTCCCTCAAGCATTTTTTCCAATAAAAATAGAGGGACCAAGCCGTGTCATGATTTTCCTCTAAGGACGAATCATGGCACCCGGTGAGCTGTTAATAGGCTAGTCTAAGTGGGGCCCTCAGCATCACATTCATGGGGATCGGCTTGGGTCAGCTTGGCGACTGACCCTTGATTCCTAGCAGTCAATCCATATAGCTCTTAGATCCGTTTGACTAGTCCTTAGGGCTAAGTATCTTTCTTTGGAAGAAAATCATGGATCGTAATCGGCAGAGACTCAAACATGGGCTGGGATGCCTGCAGCACTCGTGCACCTAGGTACTGGCCGCTAGCGGGCCCGTCCCTTCCACCTCTCACCCTAGAGGTGCCTGGAGCGGTTGCTGAACCCATCGATGGGCCGACCTATGAACTTCTAAGCCTAGCCAGGCCATAGAGGCGCTTTTAAATATGTATTCCCCTTACTCATGATGAGTTGTGCCCTGTCCGAAGAGGCAAAATGTCTAGCAAGTTTTCTAAGGGAACGGGCGGAGATTGCGTGCCCGCATCCCATGGTGAGACAAGGAGGCAGATCATGGTAGGCATGGAGATCTAGGCACGTAGTTGGTTTCCTCGCACTCGTCGCCCCTATAAAACCAAAGGGTTCGTCCCCAAGGTTCCATACCATGCATCCTTGCCTCCGTTGCCATGACCACCGCTGCCAATCACTTAGGTTTCCTGCCCCTGCATCCCCATGATCATCGAGCTCACATCCGTCCACCCCGACCTCAAACGGATCCATGGTGCCGCTTCGACATCACTTTCTAGCACATGGAAAGCCTCATCCGTTGTGGTCTTCTCCGCACGTGGACCTTGAGCGAGGAGTGGCTGCTACCTAGCAAGGAGGATCTATCGTCGCCGCTCGATAGCTATGTGGTGTCGTTCACCCACTTCCATGAGCGTGGGTTCATGACCCCCATCCACAAATTTCTTTGGGGGCTACTACATTATTACAAGATCACGCTACAGCATCTCAACCCCAATGCGATCCAACACAAGGTGGCGTTCGTCACCCTATGTGAGGGGTTCCTAGGGATTAGCCCCCACTTCGATCTATGGAGGTACTTCTTTGCTATCACCCTCCAGAAGGAGAGGTAGAAGAGCAACAAGCAGGAGCTGCATATGCTGATGGTGCACCGGCATCTAGCTCTGGAACAATTGGGTCGGCGAGTACCCACCCTTGTGGCTCTCGATGTCCAACAAGGGGTGGCACTCATAGTGGTTCTACCTCAAGAACGATGCTACCACCCCTCTACCAGAGTTCACCGAGAGCCTGATCGAAGAGAACCTGGTGTCATGGAGGAAGAGGGGCATCCCAGAGAAGGACAAGAAGAAGATCCGAGACCACATTGCCACCATCCACATCCTCAAGGAGAATAGCCTAAAGGGGTTGGGCATCATCGAGGCCTACCATACAAGGAGGGTGGTGCCATTGATGACACGTGCGCTCCTGCTATATGCGATGGCACCCAAGGCGTCGTTCGATCGAACAGCGCTCACCGAGGGGGCACTCCCAAACTTTGAGATCGCGCAACTCATCAAGGAGGCCATGGAGCCCTCGCGGGATGATGTGGGTGCCCCCTTGATTTCATCTTCCTAGTGCCCAAACATCCTCCGATGCGGCCAAAACTAGGCCACATCGTCTTCATAAGTTTCCCCTTCTCCTACCTTCTCTTCAATTAATTTCCCAACCACTTGATACTAACTTTGAGAGGGACAGGACCAACTGAGGGACCTCATCTTTATGGATCACCCAGTGCCATTGCCAAGGGATTCATCCATGAGGGCGGCGAATCACATCGGGGGTGAGTGACTAAGGAAGGTGAAGAAGGACAAGAGGAAGAAGGAACAGTGGAAGCTGCAGGCACGGGAGTGAGGGGAGGACACTGATAGCAACAATGATGATGATGGAGATAATGATGAGGTAGTCAATGACATCTAGTGGGATGACCTAGAGAACGAGGATGTGCTAACAAGTATCAGTTTGTCCTTGCAGAAGTTAGGACCCTTCCTGTTCCATGGCGGGGAGGGCACGTCCGGGGAGCCGGTGGAGACAGCCCATACCATTAGCCAACCCCAAGAGCCAATAGGGGGGCAGCTCTGCCTCCATGCCTGAGGTACTAGTGGAGGCGGGTGGCTCCACTATTGTGCCCTAAGATCCAAGGGGAGTGAGACCCTCTGCCCAGGAGCAGGGGGTGGGCTCAAAATGGCCTCACCCTGATGAGGTGGAGCAGAGGTCGAGGGGTTCGCCCCTCAAACATATTTGCCACCCAACGGCACTAAGGTGAGTCATCAGCTCCTTGGTTTCTCCCTATTCTAGTCGGATTTCACCATGACTTATGCTTTACATCTCTTGCAGCATCGGGAGGCAGCAAAATGCTTTGGCGCTGGCACCAAAGAAGAGTGTCACCCTTCAAGCAAGGCGGCAGCCATCGGCTGGTGTCATGCCCATTTTGGGTGGGAATGGCGCTAGTGTGACTGTGTCATCGGCCAGTCAGGCGCCGCCCATGGTGGAGCCCATGCCCTCTGAGGGACGGGCGAACATAGGGGCTCAAGGGACACCATCAGAGGTCGCAAAATAGACGGCGATGGCATCGATACCGCTACCGACCATGGGGCAGATGGTGCTACCGACCGTATTCATGGTGCTGACCATGGTGGGCATGACATAGCCGATCATGACCCCATCAACATAGGTAGAGGTGGCGGCGGTTGTGATAGGCGGGTCACAACCGAGCGCTATCGTGGCGGTGCCTGAGGAACCGGCGCGACCCACACCATCGGTGGCCCAGGTGACGGTGTCCAGCATGGGCCGAATGGAGGGAGATGTGGCCGAGGGGTCCCTAGAGGTCATGGTGCTAGGAGAGGAGTCTGCGTCCATACCACTGCCCCTCTCCATCGCTGGAGGGAGTGTCCCATTGAGGACATCACGTTGAGAAGGGTCGACGATGATCACAGCCAATAGGAAGCCATCCCTGGCCCTAACATCGGTGGGCAGTGACTCACCTGTGCAAGGTGAGCCCCTACTTTGGTGGGTGAGTCCGGAGGATCCGACGTTGACTTTCTTCACTCTCAACGATGTCGTAGAGAGAATGGAGCGGGAGAGCCTCGACTTGGGGGTCGCGTCCATGCTCAAAGCCCTGGACCACTCCAGAGGTGGCTTGCGTGATGTTGTTGTTCCCTCTAGTTAGGTATTCGCTTGACCCTGCTTCTCGCCCTTTTCTTTCTTTATATATTTTTTGTATTCTGACCACCATCTCCTTTCAGTCCCATATCGCTCACAACTGAGGGAAGTCTTAGTTCCTTCATGAGCAGAAGGAAACTAGGACCGCCTCACCGAGGAGGTGTGGTTGTGTGGGGAGGTGACCGCTCAGCTTGTTGCCACCCAACAGAGGGTGGCTGAGCTGACTCCCCTTGCTGAGGAGGCAGATAGTCTTCGATCGTGGGTGGCCGAGGACCATCGACATGCTGATGAGGCCAAGAGGGCGTTCGAGGCCATGTTGGCGAGATCATGGAGGGATGATGAGGAGGCCGCCAAGGTTAGGAAGGAGCGGGATGAGCTGCTCTAGAAGGACACCGAGACCCGCCAGCAGATCATCAACCTTCTGGCCGAGGTTGAGAAGGAAAGGGAGCTGAAGCTAGGGGCCGAGGAGAAGCTCATGGCCCTAGAGAAGAGGATGAGTCTAGATGCCACGGTGGTCACCCGGCTACGCTAGGAGCGGGATGAGCTGCTCCAAACCATGGAGAGGCTCTGCTTGGAGCATGGCATGGCTCACGAGGAGAGTGACTAGGCCCTCCAAGAGCGTGACCAAGCCTACCAAGAGCACGACAATGCACAGTAGAAGGTCAGCTCCTTCTAGGCCAAGCTTAGAAACACGATGACCTAGAAGCTAGAGGCTGAGAGCGTCTCCGCCGGGCTAGCCATGGACCTTGCCAAGGCGAGGAGGAATCTTTAGGCGAAGAGCGATGAGCTCGGTATCCTAAGCGCCACCCTCAGAGTATTCTATGATGACCTTGAGGTGGTGTGGTTGGAGGGGACCTGCTCACTTGCGGCCCATGCCGTCAAGATCATGGCTCAGGTGCACCAGCTCGAGAGGAATGCGCTTCATACTGGGGTCAACTAATCCTTCGTGGTTGCTCATTCTCATTATGGGGACAACATTGACCTAGAGACGATGAGCCATGGCTTTGCGCCTGGCTATGAAACCCATGAGCTAGAGGAGTTAGAGACGACGGTGGCTCCCCTTTTGTGGGTCCTGGCAGACAGAATAGAGAGCATAGTTCTCCCCCAGAGGGGTTAGTTATCCAAATAGGTCGGGCAATCATTCATGCAACAAGCAAACAAGCTCTGACCCCTCTGTACTATTCAAACAAACTTATCATTTTGTTTCATTTGATAGAATTTGTTTTTCCTCCCTTTTTATGTGTGAAAAGGGGTTCATGTGTTCTAGCCCTTCCGTTTGTTAAGACCGTAGGGCCCAAGGTGTAGGAGGGAAACTCATATCACACTAGTAAGCTAGAGTGCCATAGCCACTAGGGCATAGGTTTCTTGCAGTCCGACCAGCCTTGCTCAGTCGTTTGTTTCCACAGACCTTGCCACTAGGTTTAACGTGAGGAAGACGTCGAGCACGGCGACTGTTTTAGAAAGGGTGTATTTAAACCCTTATCAACCCTCGAGTGAGATTCGACCCCTTGTTGTTGCTGGGGTCAGGTGTCACTAAAGATTGAGGAGAGGATAGCAAAATTAGTAGGAGAAAATGTCTATTGTTTTCGCACATACCCCCTCCCTAGGTTCTGAGCCATCGTTCTGCAACCACGCGTTCGGTCTCCTTACGAGTCTAACTTTCCTCGATGATGAGGACATCACTCCTTTAGATGTACCAGCTGATCCTCCAACCGTCATGCAAGGTCCAATGACCCGGGCTCGAATGTGTCAACTCAATTTACAGGTGAGCTCGTTCTTAAGCGATCCTTTTCATACTTTTGAGAATAGACTACTACCTAATGTTGTTATCTTGCTTAGGAACATTGGAGAGGGTCAAGAGGGACTAAGAAGACGTGGAGGAGGTGATGATGACCAGCAAGGACGTCCAACACAAGCCAGAGGCCCAGTCCAACACGAATTTGAGTCTGCCTCGGTCTCTAGGACTAGTCTACCTTAAACTGGTCGCCCAGGACGCATCCGGACTCCGTTTTCGATGATCCACATATGGATGGAAAGATAATTTGATAAGGAAGCCAATCCAAGTGGTTTCATGTCAAAAGCTGTTCTAAATCAACGGGAATCATCGAAACAAGTCAGTATCCAGAATCTGCCAGGGTGCTGCGACACCGTCTTTTGGTCTGTTGGACCATGTATCGAGTTTGGGCCCATTAGGGGCGCATCCAGGGGTCTTGCACGACCCTAGAGTCTTCATAAACAGCCGCCACCCCTCCATTAGGGTTTGGGTTTTGCTTAGATTATTCTGTCAAGAAACAGTTTCGCCGTTCTTCGGTTTGTGAGACCCCAACTCGTGAGATTAATCATCCATCTGTAATTTGGTTGCTTTATTTCTTGTTCTTGCTTGTGTTCTTCGTTGCGCAGGCAGGGATTAGCCTTCTTGGCGAGGTCAACCTTGTCCATGACTTGGTTGATAACCAGAGGAGCTGTGGTGCTAAGATTGCAGGGTTCGATCTTTTGATCTAAAGCCGGATCGGTGTGTCATTCTCCGCCACAACGATAGTTACCATCACCTGACGGAAGATCGGGATTCCCGTCTCCATTAAGTGGTAATCAGAGCTAAGGTATACCGTCAGGTTCACTTTTATTCTCTAGTTTGAGTGTTTCGTATTTGTCCCATAGTCCAGTGCCATACTCGTTTTTCCTATCCTAGAATCTTCCGCGCCATAGCCTTTGCATATTTCAGTTTCAGAGTCCGTCGTGTTGAGTTTGTGTCCTGGTCGAGGTCTTGTTGCTGGTTAGGTCATGTTAGAGTCTAGTTCGTGTGTTTTCCCCCATCGTTTTCATCAAATCTTGGCTGTTGTGACCAATTTTGCACACATTGTTCCTGTTTTGTCCTCTAATTCGGAGCCAATTCTTAAAACTGGTCCAGTTTTCGCATACGAACTCCATTTTCGACGTTCCATATATGCAAATCGATTAGAAAAAAATTTCGGATCCGTCCATCCCCAGCCTTTTTGGGGTTCAGAATTTTTAGATTGGCCAAAAAGTAGTCACAAGATCCTCGTTTCGTGGTCACAAGGTTTTTGTCGATTTTCATCCAGTTTTCTGAAAATTCCACAGGCCACGTCTTACACTTGTTTGAGCTCATATTTTCTGTGGTTACTGCTTTTGTGCTCCTAAGTAAAGGAAAAATATCAAAAAAATTAAATAAAAAAGTCGAAATTTCACGAAAAACAACGACAGCCCAAAAAATAGAAAAAAAGAGAGGGGCAAAAGAGGAACAATATCTAGAGGAGCACATAGAGAAGCCCAAAGTGAGCTGTGTTTGCGTGTGTTGTCTGGTTCCTTGTTTGTGTTGCTGTTTTCATCCACCATACTTGTTTTTCTCATACCTATCACCTTGCTATCCACCATACTTTTGTCACAACCTGGTACTTGCAACACTTTAGACCAGCAATGAGAACAAGTACTTTGTACTATAATTCAGCATTACTTTCTGTTACTGACTTGTGTGCCAGATATACATATTACTCTTTGTTTGCCTTCCAAGCTCCACAAATTCTTTAGATCAGTACAGACAAAGGGCCTTGCAATCTCGGTACCACTACCTCACAGGTATCACGAACCAGCCGCCGGTTGTACCGCCCACTGCTTGCGTTGGTAAGAACTTGGTAAGAGCTTGGTAAGACGCTTCCACTTGCTTTGAAAAGTGATACCACTACAACCACGTAGTCATTTGGTAGGGATAACTTTCACCTGTTTGTTCCTGTTTTTGTGTTTTCAATGGCAGGAGGTGAACAGACTGCAGATAACAATCCTAAGGGTTTCAGTGAGTGTGTCAGCCAAGAGCAACTACAAGCTGTTGTAGAGGATGCCCAAAAAAGGATGAATGAGGCCATCAGGAAGGCCGTCACTGACGCACTCATTGAACTCAACATTGGCAATAGCATGGAGAGATTGGACAAGCGAATTTCCACGCTAACCGACAAGGTTACTGAGTTGGAAACCTTTGTGGCGGGCAACAACGACGTTTCCGACAGCAACACCGATGGTCAAGACACGGTGCATGATGCTGCTGGAAACATAGGTCGAGCTGCTATCCGACAAGAGAGATTACGGCAATGTCTTCGCCACAACACGACAGGTATGGGTGGTGTCCACCACCACCACCGTCAAGGTAATAATCACCGTGTGCCCGATGATCCTTATGCTAAGATTAAGTCCACAATACCATCTTTTTTGGGTCATTATGATGCTGAGGGATATCTTGATTGGGAGATGACGGTAGAACAAAAGTTTAGTGCCCACCTTGTACCTGAGCAGCATAGAGTTAGACAAGCTACTAGTGAGTTTAAGGATTTTGCCATTATTTGGTGGAATGGGCTAGCTACACAGGATGCTTTACCTAGTACATGGGAAGAACTTAAGGTAGCTATGCGTGATCATTTTGTTCCTCCTTCTTATCATAGAGACTTGCATAAGAAATTAATGCGTTTAGAACAAGGAGATAAATCTGTACAGGATTACTATGGTGAGCTCCAAAAGGGATTGATGCGCTAGAGTGTTGTAGAGGGAAATGAAGATGCCATTTGTCGTTTTTATTCTGGTTTGAGGCGTGACATTCAGGACATTGTTGATTATAAAGAATTTAACACTGTCAACTAGTTGTTTTAGTTTGCTATGCTTGTAGAAAAGGAATTGCAGGGGCGTGAACAGCAGGGCAAGAGCAAGGTCAGCACCAGCACATACACGCCATGCTCGGCACCATCTTTGGGGCTGACCAAGCCAACCACTTTTTGGATGCCTCCACCAGCGAGCAAGTGACCAACAGCCTCTGGAGTTTCCGCTACACCTAAGACACCTCCCGCACGACCTTCAGATTCAAGTAAAAATTCTTTGTAGGTGCCTACCAAGAGTTCCTCATCCGTTGCATCGACGGGACGCACTTCGGGTATTCAGTGCCACCGCTGCCATGGCATTGGCCATGTGCAGAAGGACTACCCAAGTCAGCGGGCATATATTGCTATAGAAGATGGTTACATCAGCACCTCTGACATTGAGGATGAAGAAGACCAAGATGCAGTTGAGGAGGACGGCGAAGTCCTTGGTGATGAGGCCACGGTGTCCTATAGGAGCATTATTGTACAGCGGGTGCTCAGCTCAAGAGTCCAGCAACCTGAGAAGCTACAACGCCATAACTTGTTCCAGATTTTCTTCGTCATCAGCGATCATCGAGCACATGTCATTATTGATGGAGGTAGCTGCAACAATTTGGTGAGTTCTGATTTGGTCAAGAAGCTTAGCTTAACCACACGCCCACACCCACGTCCATATCATATTCAGTGGCTAAATGATTCTGGTAAAGCAAAGGTAACACAAACTTGCAGAGTTTCATTTTCCATTGGTTCTTATGCTGATTCTATTGATTATGATGTGGTACCTATGCAAGCTTGTTCACTTTTATTGGGTCATCCTTGAGAACATGATAATGATGCTACACACCATGGTAGAAGTAATAAATATACTTTTGTGCATAAAGGAAATAAAATTACTTTGGTACCTTTGACCCCTGCTCAAATTGTACAAGCTGATAGAGAACGCGCTGCTAGTTTGAATGATGCTCAATCTGAAAATCAGCAAGTTGCTAATTCTATTTTCCCACCTAAAAAGGATAAGTCTACATCTATTTCTAAGGCTGAGGGGATTAAATTGAAGGGTGGTGTTATGCTTGCAACAAAATGTGACTTTGCTGAAATTTCTGATGATGATATTTGCTATGCTTTGGTATGCAAACGAGCTATGTTTTCACTTGATGATATTGTTAGCTCAGTACCTCCTGCTATCACTAACCTTTTGCAAGAGTATGAGGACATTTTTCCAGCTAAGATACCCCCAGGGCTGCCACCTATGAGAGGGATAGAGCATCAAATCGATTTGATTCTGGGAGCGACCTTGCCCAACAGAGCTGCATATCGAACCAATCCTGAGGAGACTAAGGAAATTTAGCGGCAAGTCCAAGACCTTTTGGACCGTGGGTATGTACGTGAAAGCCTTAGTCCTTGTGCCGTTCCTGTACTTTTGGTTCCTAAGAAAGATGGAAGTTGGCGTATGTGTGTTGATTGTAGAGCCATCAATAATATTACTATTCGGTATCGTCATCCTATTCCTAGGCTAGACGACATGCTTGATGAGTTGTGTGGTTCTATAATTTTCACTAAGATTGACTTGCGAAGTGGCTACCACCAGATTAGAATGAAACTTGGAGATGAATGGAAAACTGCATTTAAAACCAAATTCAGGTTGTATGAGTGGTTAGTTATGCCTTTTGGTTTGACAAATGCACCTAGCACTTTCAAGCGCTTAATGAATGAGGTTTTAAGAGTTTTTATTGGTCATTTTGTGGTAGTTTACTTTGATGATATATTGATTTACAGCAAGTCTTTTGATGAACATATGGATCACTTACGTGCTATTTTTAATGCCTTACGTGATGCACGTTTATTTGGTAACCTTGAGAAGTGCATCTTTTGCACGGATTGAGTTTCTTTTCTTGGCTATGTTGTAACTCCATAGGGAATTGAGGTGGACGAGATGAAAATTGAAGCCATAAAGAGCTGGCCGGTTCCCCAAACCGTCACACAGGTGAGGAGTTTTCTTGGTCTTGTAGGATTCTACCGCTGCTTTGTCAAAGATTTCAGCACCATTGCTGCCCCATTGCATGAGTTGACGAAGAAAGGAGTGGTGTTTCATTGGGGAGAGGCACATGAGGAGTCCTTTGACACTTTGAAGGACAAGCTTACACACGCACCATTGCTGCAACTTCCAAATTTTGGTAAGACTTTTGAGCTAGAATGTGATGCTAGTGGAGTTGGCATTGGTGGTGTTTTGATGCAAGATGGTAAACCTATTGCTTACTTTAGTGAAAAATTACACGGTCCTGTTCTTAATTATTCCACGTATGATAAAGAATTGTATGCACTTGTCCGTTCTTTAGAGACGTGGCGTCATTATTTGTGGCCTAAAGAATTTGTTATTCATTCTGATCATGAATCGCTTAAGTATCTTCGCTCTCAAAATAATCTGAATTGTAGGCATGCTAAATGGGTTGAATTTATTGAGTCTTTTCCTTATATTATCAAACACAAGAAAGGGAAGGATAATGTGATTGCTGATGCTTTGTCTAGAAGATATACATTGCTGTCTCAACTTGATTGCCGGATTTTTGGTCTTCAATCCATTAAAGAACAATATGCGCTTGATCCTGATTTTAAGGATGTATTGCTTAATTGTAGAGAGGGACGCACATGGAATAAGTTTATGATCAGCGATGGGTTTTTGTATAGAGCTAATCGCCTATGCATTCCAGTTGGTTCCGTTCATCTTTTGTTGTTGCAGGAGTCACATGAAGGTGAATTGATGGGACATTTCGGTGCCAAGAAGATGGAGGAGGTGATGTCCACACACTTCTTTTGGCCTAGGATGAGGCGTGATGTGGAGCGGTACGTGGCTCGGTGTGCCACATGTCAAAAAGCTAAGTCGCGATTGAACCCACAGGGTTTGTATATGCCTCTTACTGTTCCTTCTAATCCTTGGGCAGATATATCTATGGATTTTGTGTTGGGATTGCCAAGGACTAAGAGGGGGAGGGATAGTATTTTTGTGGTGGTTGATCGTTTTTCTAAGATGGCACATTTTATTCCTTGTCATAAGAGCGACGATGTTGTTCATATTGCTAACCTTTTCTTTCAAGAAATTGTTCGCTTGCATGGTATGCCTTCTACTATTGTTTCAGATCGTGATGCAAAATTCTTGAGTCATTTTTGGCGCACGTTGTGGAATAAATTGGGGACCAAGCTGCTGTTTTCTACAACATGTCATCCCCAAACTGATGGGCAAACTGAGGTTGTGAATCAAACATTGTCCACCATGTTGAGAGCCATTTTGAAGCGCAATTTGAAAATGTGGGAAGAGTGTTTGCCGCATGTGGAGTTAGCATATAACAGGGTGGAACATTCTACCACCAAGGTAAGTCCTTTTCAGGTAGTGTATGGTTTTAACCCCCGTGCTCCTATTGATCTTTTGCCTTTACCTACCACTGAGAGAATACATAGTGATGCTAGAGAGCGTGCTGATTTTATTCGTAAGTTGCATGAAACAACTAAAGCAAATATTGAAAGCATGAATGAAAAGTATAGAATTGCTGGTAGTAAAGGTAGAAAAGAGATTAAACTTGAACCGGGTGATTTGGTTTGGTTACATTTAAGAAAAGATAGATTTCCTGAGCTATGTAAGTCTAAATTAATGCCAAGAGCAGCTAGTCCTTATAAGATTATTGAGAAAATAAATGATAATGCATACAAACTTGAGTTGTCACCCGAGTTCGGGGTTAGTCCCACATTTAACATTGTAGATTTGAAACCTTATTTGGGAGAAGAAGATGAGCTTGAGTCGAGGACGACTCCAATTCAAGAGGGGGAGGGTGATGAGGACATCACTCCTTTGGATGTACCAGCTGATCCTCCAACCGTCATGCAAGGTCCAATGACCCGGGCTCGAATACGTCAACTCAATTTACAGGTGAGCTCGTTCTTAAGCGATCATTTTCATACTTTTGAGAATAGACTACTACCTAATGATGTTATCTTGCTTAGGAACATTGGAGAGGGTCAAGAGGGACTAAGAGGACGTGGAGGAGGTGATGATGACCAGCAAGGACGTCCAACACAAGCCGGAGGCCCAGTCCAACACGAATTCGAGTCTGCCTCGGCCTCTAGGACCAGTCTGTCTTAAACTGGTCGCCCAGGATGCATCTGGACTCCGTTTTTGATGATCCACATATGGATGGAAAGATAATTTGATAAGGAAGCCAATCCAGGTGGTTTCACATCAAAAGCTATTCAGAATCAATAGGAATCGTTGAAACAATCAGCATCTAGAATCTGTCAGGGTGCTGCGACACCGTCTTTTGGTCCGTTGGACCATGTATCGAGTTTGGGCCCATTAGGGGCGCGTCCAGGGGTCTTGCATGACCCTAGAGTCTTCATAAACAGCCACTGCCCCTCCATTAGGGTTTGGGTTTTGCTTAGATTATTCTGTCAAGAAACAGTTTCGCCGTTCTTCGGTTTGTGAGACCCCAACTCGTGAGATTAATCATTCATCTGCAATTTGGTTGCTTTCTTTCTTGTTCTTGCTTGTGTTCTTTATTGCGCAGGCAGGGATTAGCCTTCTTGGTGAGGTCAACCTGGTCCATGACTTGGTTGATAACCAGAGGAGCTGTGGTGCTAAGATTGTAGGGTTCGATCTTTCGATCTAAAGCCGGATCGGTGTGTCATTCTCCGCCACAACGATAGTTACCATCACCTGACGGAAGATCGGGATCCCCGTCTCTATTAAGACTGGTCCTGGAGGCCGAGGCAGACTCGAATTCATGTTCGACTGGGCCTCCAGCTTGTGTTGGATGTCCTTGCTGGTCATCATCACCTCCTCCACGTCCTCTTAGTCCCTCTTGACCCTCTCCAATGTTCCTAAGCAAGATAACATCATTAGGTAGTAGTCTATTCTCAAAAGTATGAAAAGGATCCCTTAAGAATGAGCTCACCTGTAAATTGAGTTGACACATTCGAGCCCGGGTCATTGGACCTTGCATGACGGTTGGAGGATCAGCTGGTACATCCAAAGGAGTGATGTCCTCATCACTCGAGCCCCCGCACATAGCAGGTGTCCAATCGAGGGTCGGCTCATCTTTGTGATCGTCGCCCCATCCGCGGTTTCTGCAACCAGAGGGGTTGAGCTAACATCACTTGCCTCGATGGCTCGAGTGACGCGCTCGGTGAGCTCGCTATCGGGCATATTCGACTGGAATCCGGGTTCATCATTTGTGATAGGATCAGCATATCCCTCATGTGGCATTCCACTGCTCCTTAACCCACCTCTTGGTAGATGCTCGGGCTATTCAATTGGCTTGGGTGGCCCACTGACCTCTCCTCGATGGAGATTATGTGGGCTTGGCTTGAGGTTAGGATCGAATGAGAAAGGTCTAGATGTCCCTATCCATTTTTTAGCGGGGTTGGGCAAGGCCACTAGGTCTTATCTTAGTTTTTCTCATCTGGCTCTATTTGACGTGAGGCGGCCTCGAGCCCTTCGTGGGCCGGCCTTCGAACCTTGGTCGGTTGTCTCTCATGTCGAGTGAGACGACTATCGCTTCGTGACACGATGCGAAGCGTTGTGATGCAATAATTGCATATGCAATGCATGGATGTATGAGATGAATGTATGAATGACTGATGAATGAATGTATGAATGCATGAATGAGTATGGATGAATGAATGTTCATGTACTAGAAAAGTAAAGTGGGGGTTGGTAAATTTACCTTGATGGCTCGAGTGATGGGTTTGGGGAGCTTTTACCAGATATGTCTGTGTGGGGTCTAGGTCCATCGTTCATGACAGAGCTGGCGTAACCTGCACGAGGCATCCCACTGCTCCCTACCCGTCTCTCGGCCATGACCCAAGCCTTTGACCGGCTCGGGCAACCTGCCGGCCTCTCCTCGATGGAGATTCCACCGGTGGGTCCCTCCAAATCCTTCTAGGGAAGGCAGAGGATAAAGCTTAGGTGTGGGGACAAAAACTCTGATCACGCTGGTGAGCAGAAATGCCATAGCCGCTGGGGTATAGGTTTCTAGCGGTCCGACCAGTTTTCTCAGAGTTTGTTTCTACACACCATGCCTCTAGGTTTTAGCGTGAGAAAGGGGTTGGGCATCGAGAATGTCTACCGAATAGACACTCTTGCCAGCCCCTGAGCGAGACCTGACCCCATGCTGATGCTAGGGTCGAGGGCTCGATAGCAAAATTAATGCACATAAAGTAAGGGTGACCCATCTCTCAGCAGTGACCCAAATCATTTGATCGATTTGGGTGGCCCGCTGGCGTAGGACTTACCTTGATGGCATGAATGACGGGTTTAGGGAGCTCTTACCGGATATGTTTGAGCGGAATCTAGGCCCATTATCTATGATGGGGTTAGCATAACCCGCGTGGGGCATCCTGCTGCTCCCTACCCGTCCCTCGGTGGCGGCTAAGCCATTCGGTTACTTGTATTGCCTTGCTGGGATAGGACTTACCTATGGAGATAGAGGATGAGAGCCTCCCGCACAAGAATTTAGTTAGGCAGATAAGCCAGGCAACGAACTCGTAATAAATGGACAAGCTCATAGATTTCATTATGGCCAAATAGTTTTTAGCCCTTCTCCCCATTTCGTATAAAAAGGTTGGTGCGCTCCGACCCTTTTTGTCGTTAAGGCCATAAAGCTCAGGATGCAGGTGAACAAATTCCAATCACGCTGGTGAGCAAAGACGCTATAGCCATCAAGGCATAGGTTTCTCACAGTTCAACCAGTTTTACTCAGAGTTTGTTTTTGTATCCCTGTCTTCTAGGTCTCAACGTGAGAGGGGGTCGGGCATGGAGAATGTTTGTCGGGTGGATATACTCTTAAACGCGTACTGACTCTTTCCATGGCTAAGGCCAAAAAGCCTAGGGTGTGGAAAAAAACTCTGATCACGCTGGTGAGCAAAGGTGCCATAGCCGCTAAGGCATAGGTTTCTCATAGTCCGACCAGTTTTACTCAGCGTTTGTTTCCACAAACTTCGCTTCTAGGTCTTAATCGTGAGAGAGGGTTAGACATAGATACTGTCTACCAGATAGATATGCTCTTATTAGCCCCCGAGTGATGCCTGACCCCCCACCGTTGCTAGGGTCAGGCATCACCTAAAGATCGGGGAGTTGATAACGAAACTAATAAGAGAAAGTGCGCGTATATTAAGGGTAAAAGTGATGTAGCTACTTAATGTTCCAAGCATTGATGAAAACTTCACCGTCAATGGGCTTGAGCTTGCAGGTGCCTAGTCAGAGCACCCCCACGACAATGTGCGGTCCCTCCCATGGCGGAGAGAACTTGTGGCAGTTCTTGTTGCTCTAGACGAAGTAGAGCAGGAGGTCCCCGACGTTGAAGGCCCAACCCTACACTCGATGGTCGTGGTACTGGTGCAACGCTTGCTGGTACTTGGCCAAGCGAGGGAGGGCGATGTTGCGTGCTTCATCTAGCTTGTCTCCTTCATATGCTCTCCATTGTTGAAGCCCCTAGAGAAGAACCACTTTAAGAGGCCACAGTCCTTGTATAGGTGCTTGATGGGGAAAGCATGGCTCAGGCATGGTCCTTTGAGCAGCCTCTCAAAGTGGTTTGGGGTACCCTCGGTGGGCTTCCGGCCTCCCTTACGGTCGGCAGTGGCCACGAGTGAGCCCTCATTTCGCTGTTTGTTCTTCTTCTTGTTGGGACGGTTGGAGGTGCCTTCGCTGGCGTACTCATCCCGCTTTGCCTTGACCTTGAGGATGCATTAGCCAAAGGCCTGAGGTCCTGACAAGTTAGGGCTCGGGCTTTGGTCCTCGCCGTCATCGTTGCATCCGCCACGATGTGGGTATGCCAGCGAGCGTCAAGGGTGTCACATGCGTTGCGATGGAGGCCGAGATGCTCATGCACTAGAACCATGGTGCGCAGCCTACCGCCTTGCTATTCCTAGTGGACCGACATGTCCTCGTTGGGTTGTTATGAGGGTGCGTTATGCTTGCGGGCATCAAGGGCGTCGCGTGCGTCATGGTGGGGGCCAAGACGCTCTTGCACCAGAACTGTGGTGCGCAGCCTGCATGGGAGCACTGTCGGGGCACTCCGGATGAGGTATTCTAGAGAGAGCGGTTCGCCTCTGATGAACTGCATCAAGACATTAGCGAATGAAAAGGTGAGGTGGCACAGGTCCTAACAGGACGGTCGGGGTCCCAGGAAGGCACCGAGTTGGCACTCTAACCTCCCATAGTCAAAGCCAGGGGGCAGGTGGCTCCTGAGGGCATAGACCTCCGATGTGTGCAGCTACAGCTCCTCCAGCGCCTCGGTGATCATGCTGAGGCTAGTGGAGTGGAAAGGTTAGATGGTAGTGGGAGCCTACACCAACTCTCCTTCCGTCATGATGATGAAGTCTAGGTCCCCGAAGCGCACGTGCACGCCCGAGACCCAGCTGACGTTGCGATTAGCCATCCAAGGCCTGGTGTGGATGTCGAGACGTGCAAAAGGCCCCTACCTAGCAATAATGATGTTATGCCTTTTTTTCTTTCCTACAACTAATGCTTATGTGGAGCTCATAGGTAGGGAGAGAGGTAGAGCATACTTGCAATGCATATATTATAAAGTCAAACCTCGAATCCAAAGAGAGTTGAGTCATACAATCAAATCAAGATGTGCATGTGTGTGGATATATGTGGTGGAAATATATGGTGGCTAACGTAATTCTACTTTGCTCCGTGAAAAGATATATCTCTTTTGAAACTTGGAAATATCTTTGCGAGAGAATAGGGGCTATCTTATTCATCTCTCTTTTTTTCAAGCGGGCATCTGAGTACCCATAGTTTTTAATATCTCGAACACTTGTTCATTTTTTTCTCAACTCTTTTTTCTTTTCTCTCTTTTTTTATGAATAACTTTTGCATAGCCCCATGTCTTTTTTCTACAACAAAAATTTTGAGAGATAGCAACAAGAACTTGGAGCGTTGATTTGATGGATGGAAAACCTAACAAGCATGTTTTTTGTGTTCACTCCCAGTGTAGGAGCAAAATATTTTTGGGATGATCTAAATGGAATGGCATGTTTTTGTGCCTACCCCCAGTGTAGCAGTAGTGCATATGTGGGTGGTGTGTACGTGATCTTGATTTTAAGAGCATGACAAATCTCTCAAAAGGTCACAAAGCTTGAAAAAACTCAATGCAAAAGCAAGCAGCATATATGCGAAAGTTTTTCTAGCCTAAATAACATGTATGGCTCTGGTGGGAATTCAAGTGTTATCATAGATGAATTCATCATGAAGCATTTTATGTTTTTCAAAAGATAAACCTCCAGAACTTTAGTATTACTTGGAATAAGATAAATAGCAGCTCAGACCTTCTCATATCATATCCATCAATTACCTAGATTTAGATCAAGCATATGCTACCCACGAGTTTCAAGTTCAGAGTAAATCCTTATACCAAAACAATTTATGCAAAACTCGAGAGAATTCCAGGCTGAAAACTAGGTACTTGAAAGGAATTACAACAGAACAACTATTCATCATTTTCATTTTAAGTGATTATCCTCAGAGTCTCTTTTTATTTATTTAACTCTTAAAAGAAATTAAAGCAAACTAGACACGCTCTTATTATTTTGTTTTCATTTTTTACTATTATAGGGATAATTATTTATTTTGTTTTTAGTTTTACATTTTTTATAAAGCAAACTAAATAAAACAAAGGAAGAGAGACACTTAGCTGGACACAAGGGGGTGCCTCTCCCCAAGAAGGTTGATGGTAAACTTGGCCAAGGACAAAGTGCAAGGCTAGCAGACCCAAGACAGGTCGGCTTACCTTTCTCGTGGTTCTTTCATCATTTGTTGCTGTTGTGCTTTTCTTGGGAGGTTTGCCTCCCCCACACATGAATTCTGTTATCTTGCATAAACAACATGTGGAGACAAGCATCAACAAAAGACTAGAGATATCCTAGCAATATTTTATTCAAATGTATAGATAGCTTAGCTGGTAAACATGTTTTTAAGGTTTTCACATAGTAAAGAAGAAAAGCTGAATTTAAAATGTTATTTAAATTCTATAAAGTGAATTATATCTAATTCTTCTTCTGGCAATTGTGTGTCATGGAAAACTTTTAAACGATGACCATTTACCTTGAAAAGCATACCTTTGTCATTTTGAAGTGTGACCGCTCCATGAGACGAGGCACTAATTACCTTGTAAGGTCCTTCCCATTTGCTTCGTAGTTTCCCATATCCAAACAACTTTACTCTAGAGTTGAAAAGCAACACCTTGTCACCTGGTTTGAATTCCTTCTTTTTCAATCTTTTGTCATGCCACCTTTTTGTCCTCTCTTTGTAGAGTTTTGCATTGTGATATGCCTTTTTCACCATTCCTCTAATTCAGATAGTTGCATTTCTCTTTTCTTCCCAGCTGCTTCAAAGTCCATGTTCCACCTTTTTATGGCCCAATGAGCTTTGAATTCCAACTCGATTGGTAAGTGGCATGTCTTCCCGTAGACGACTTGGTATGGCGACATTCCAAGAGTTGTTTTGTAGGTTGTTCTATAGGCCCATAGTGCTCTAGAGAACTTATCTTTCCATGCTATCCTTATTTCATTAACAGTCTTCTACAGAATGTTCTTGATTTGCTTGTTCGATGTTTTTGCTTGTCTACTAGTTTGAGGATGATATGGTGTCGCAATGTTATGATGGACTCCATGATCTAATAAGAAGCGTCGAAACTTCCTATCAATGAAGTGAGGACCTCCATCACTAATTACCATGCATGAAACTCTGAAGCATGGAAAGATGGTCTCATAAAACATCCTCTTAGCGTTATTGGAGTCTATAGCTCAACATGGTAGAGCTTCAACCACTTTGAAATGTAGTCGACTGGCACCATGATGTATTCACACTGCTAGGATTTTGAAAATGGTCCCATGTAGTCGATTCCTCAGACATCAAAGAGCTCTAACTGGAGGTTGGTGGTGAGTGGCTTGGCGTCTCTTGCATTGATACTCCCTTGTTTTTGACATGGAGTACACCTCCATATGAAGTCTTTGGTGTCATCATACATGGTTGGCCAGAAGAATCCACTTTGCCAGATCTTGGAATGTGTGAAGAATGCCCCATAATGTCCTCCATATGGTGCCGAGTGGCATCTCTCGATGATCTTGGTTGCTTCCTCAGCTGGAACACACCTCCTGAGTAGTCCATTGGAGCAGACTCGGTAGAGGTACGGTTCATTCCATAGGTGGAGGCGACTTTCATAGATGAGCTTGCGCCTGTTCTCCCCTGGTGGTACATAAACTGTAACCATAAAATTAACAATATTTGCATACCAGGGGTCGGATCCTATGACCTTCAGGAGCATGTCATCCTACAGAAAATCGTTGATGGGCAACTCCTGTGGATTCTCGAATTGCATTCTTGACAAGTGATTGGCTATAGAATTTTTTATTCCTTTCTTATCTTTAATTTCTAAATCAAATTCTTGAAGCAAAAGGATCCATCTTATAAGCCAAGGCTTAGCATCTTTCCTAGTAAGGAGATATTTAAGAGCAGCATGATCAGTGTAAACAATAACATTTGCTCCTACTAAGATCTAAACTTGTTAATAGCAAAAACAACAGCTAGAAGCTCTTTTTCAGTTGTTGCATAATTAAGTTGAGGTCCTGATAGAGTTTTACTAGCATAAGAAATTGCATGATGCTTTCTATCTTTTGTTTGACCTAAAACTACCCCCACAGCATAATCACTAGCATCACACATGATTTCAAAAGGTAGCGAGCAATCAGGGGTTGAATGATTGGTGTAGAGATGAGTGCTTTCTTAAGGATTTGAAAAGCATTTAAACACTCATCATCAAATTCAAAGAGAATATCCTTGGCTAGCAAACTCTTAAGGGGTACAACAATATGAGAAAAATCTTTTATAAAACGATGATAGAACCCCGCATGACCAAGAAAACTTTGTACCCCTTTGACGTTTGTAGGAGGAGGTAACTGTTCTATTACTTCTATCTTAGCTCGGTCTACCTCAATCCCACATTCAGACACCAAGTGTCCAAGCACTATGCCTTCTCCAACCATAAAATGATATTTTTCCCAATTAAGGACTAAGTGCTTTTCTTCACATCTTTGCAAAACTTTGTCTAAATTTTCTAAGCAATCATTAAAAGTTTTTCCATAAACAGAAAAATCATCCACAAAAACTTCCATGATTTCTTCTATCATATCAGAAAAAATAGACATCATGCACCTTTGGAACGAAGCTAGAGCGTTGCATAATCCAAAAGACATCCTGCGATAAGCATATGTTCCATAGGGACAAGTAAAAGTAGTTTTGCTTTAGTCATCAGGATGCATTGGGATTTGATGATAGCCAAAATACCCATCAAGGAAATAGAAGAAAGAATGCTTTACAAGCCGTTCCAACATCTCATCGATGAAGGGTAATGGGAAGTGATCTTTCTTTGTTGCCTTGTTAAGTTTTTGGTAAATAAATACACATCCGTCATCCTACGACTGTTCGTTGTGAGATTAATTCATCTTTTTCATTTTTTACTACAGTCATGCCTCCTTTCTTCGGTACAACTTGTACTGGGCTTACCCACTCACTATATGGCACGGGATAGATTATCCCTACATGCAAAAGTTACAAAACCTCTTTCTTAATAACTTCTCTCATCGCATTGTTAAGCCTACGTTGGGGCTCCCTAGAAGGTGTATATGCTGGATCTATGGGAATCGATAGGTGCAAAGAGCAAGACTAATCCCCTTGAGGTCTTCGAGTGAGTAACTGAAGGCAGAGCGATGCTTTTCTAAAATGGTAAGGAGTCAAAGGGTCTTGTCCTCAGAAAGTTTATCGCTAATAATCATAGGAGACTCCCTATTGTCCTTTAGAAAAGTGTACTTCAAACCTGAAGGAAGGGGTTTGAGCACAATGGGGGTTTTGGTGGCTCTTGAGTTTCATCCAAAGGGAAAGGATCTCGCGGTTCTTCTTCGTCTTGGATGAAATCCTAGGCATCTTCTTTGAGATCTTTGTTGGAGGCTTCCAGGAGAGATGATGCCATGATCTTGCTCGGGACTCAACTCTATCTTAACATGTAATGAGTGAGTGATGGGAATAGAAAGGTTTAGGCTTTTCCTGAGACTTACATTTATACTCCACTTTCTTCCTTCATGAAGGAGTCTCTCTATTGGATGCCCTATCAAAAGGTCAAACTCCAAGATATCGAATACATAAAAACTAAGATACACCTCGTTTTCATTGACTTTGATAGGGATGAGGTGAAAATTTTCTTCACTGGGAAGGATTTGCCCTAAGAGACTTTTTAAGAGCTTGGTTGTTGGAGTTAATTGCATATTTCTAGGAAGGGTATGTGCAAAAGAATTAGACATAGGATTTACTCCTACAACTAGATTATAAAAAACATCGAAGGAGGTTTTACGAGTCTGACAACAAATAGAGGTAGAAGGAGAATCTAAACGAATAACTTTAGGAGAAAGCTTGGATTTTCCCAACCACTCATTGCTTACGATCATTATCAACTCCTTCATAGTCTTTTTAAGGAACTTCTCTTCGGTATGGTCAGGAAGATGCTGGTTAGGTGCTGATGGTGACGAAGATTTCCTTATTGCATAATAATTCGAGGTATTTCCAAAGTTGGAGAAAAGATCTTCCTCAAATTCAAACATATTTTCCAAAGGCTGAATTTCTTCCTTCTTCCATGGTCCGAGAACTTGGAGGACAGTTGAGGATTCAAGTGGAGTAGCTAAAGGCTCAGGCTCAACTATTATAGGTTCTTCCTCAGAAGTTTTCTCAACTATGTCTTCTGGGCTATCGTCATGAACGTTGGTGTAGGGGGTGTCATCAAGGATTTTTATTGCTTCACTAGCAGAGCAATGTAAGAAAGCACCTCCAGAAGCTGTATCAAGAAACTATGTGGTCTCCCCACTAAGACCCATATAAAAGTGTTGTAAAAGTATAGGGTCTTGGATGGCAAGGTTAGGGCCAAAATTGACTAGGTCATTAAAACGCGCCCATGCCGCACTAAGAGATTCTTTTTCTTTCTGTTTGAAAGATAGAACCTCTCTTTGAAGACTAACCACTCTAGAGATGAGAAAGAAATATAAGCAAAAGCTAGAACATAAGGCTTCACAATCTCCTCGTACACTCCCCATGGTTCAGGTATACTTGTGTTTAGATATGCCCGTTAAAGAGAACGGAAATAGCTTCCACTTTAAAGTTTCATATACATGCCCATGATATGCAAGCATGCACAAGTTTGCTCAAACTCTCGTAGGTGGGTATATGGGTTTTCATCGCCTTCTCCTGAGAATGATTGTTCCTAGACAAATTTATTAAACTCAAATGCAACTCATAGCTAGGTGTAAGGATAGGTTTCGATGATTCCGGTGGCCCTATTTGTGCTCCCATAGGAGCAGCAAATTGATTGATAAGCGTGATGTTATCCATAAAAAATAAATATAATAAAAGATATGAGGACAAACCTAGTTTGACAAAATCACAGCAACCGTTTCTCAGGCAATGGTGCCAGAAAACTTATTGACACCTATGGTGGAACACAGAGACAAAATCCGCAAGCGCACGAGTATCAAAGTAGTTTTCACCCGGAGTACTATCGAGTATCGTATCCACGATAAAATGTGTGTGTTGTCTAACAATTAGTTTATCCAGGGATAGCAATCAAGGTTTAAGGTATGAGTAGAGAGGATTCCTACGGTTATGACCTTATGCAAAGCAAGGCTTATTATTCTAGTGTTCACTTCAGGACGCCGCTTAGATGGTAAAGCACCGCTGATAGATAACTATGCCGATGTGACTATGGTCCTACTAATTTAAGAACCTACTCAATTAGGAGTGCACTACAAAAGATAGATGGGGCTATCACCTCCCACTACTACCACACAACCAAGGAGCAGGGAGCAAACACAGGTAGCCAATAGCCTAAGCACCACACTTATGCTAACAATTAATACTCTAATCTAGCTAGCAAGAGCTAGAGTACTCAAAAGAACTGTGAACCCGTGAACAAAAGAGCACAAAACTTATGCTAATAGAAATCAGTTACTAGAAGTATCTCAAATGTAGACTTGGAGAAGCCTAGATCCGCCAAAGTACAAGTTGTAGAGGTAGCACCGATAGATCAGTACTTCCTCCAAACTCTTCCCTTACTCTCTTTATTATGTACAAAGAATAGATCCTAACTAGAGGACTAATCTCTCTTGAATGTGATGCCCCAATCCTGAGATGAGGATATGAATTAGGGTTTCATGATGGCTTCAGGGAGGGGTGTAGGGGCTGCTATATATAGGGGGTAGCATCAACTCTTGACCCTCAGATCAAATCGACTTGAAACAATGGCATAGATTTGATCTTCAAGGTGGTGGGAAACCGACGTATGAAGGAGAGACTGACATGTGGCCCTACTAGGCCGGCCAACCTACAGGTAGGGTCGGTCGGCCTATCTCTATGATAGGTGGGCCCCATCTTCATTGGAGAGTCTTATGGAGTGTTTTAGAGTCTTTCCAAGTCGATACTGTCGTGGATAAATGTGATTTGCTTTGACAAATAGGTCCTCCTTGAGTTTTCTGATTAAATCCTCCTGCATTCACAGATTCACCCAAACTCGTGGAATTTATTAATTTAAACCCCTAGACCTATGTTTGGCGATGAAATTAAGTACATATGCAGGATATGTTGATGTTTTATGATTGATGTTAACGACCGTCAACACTAGTGAGCTTAGGGGCTTTGTGCTTTTGCTTACTAGATTGTGTAGGAGCTCCCCCAGTTACCAAAGTACTAGTTGCATAGGTTTATGTAACCTTACTACTAGAATTGTTTAGGTGAGCTCTAGCTAGCCCGACACCTTTGTTGCCTAATTTTGATCCTTTTAAGGTGCTTGGGAACTTAGATAGAGGGGTATAGTCTTGGATAGACCCATAGTTTTTATTCCGCATTTGTTTCGGTTTGCCAGCGCAACTAATTTTAGAAAGGACTACTCACCCCCCTCTAGTCCGTCATCTCAACCCTACAGGTGGGCATTTGCCTAGAGCCCATCTCACCATTTTTAGAGGCGGTACCAAAAATGTCCACATCTGTATCAGAGGGCATGTCTCTTAAAATCCTTTGCATAATAATGGTCTACCGAATTGATTATCATATCTTTCTATTTTTTAGGATGTTTAGGATTTTGAATATGTCTAACTGAAAGACTAACTCGATGCCTAGAGGGGGTAAATAGGCTCTACAAAATTTTGTTAAAAAATATTAAAAAATAAAACAATATAATTAGCACACAGTCAAACCCGACTTTGCAACCTAACCTAGGGAGTTCTGACTTCTAAGTGTCTAACACACTACAATGTTCAAACCCAGCTAAACTGAGTTCCTATACCGGCTTAGCCAGTTTTCTCTAGAAACTTGCACAAACAAGTTAGATCTCCTCTCCTCTTCTAAATAGAGTACCACTTGACGTGTGACTTCTAATTAGGCTCTTTGACTAATTCACACAAATCTTGTAGTTACAAACAAGCACACACAAGCGGATGCAAAATATAAATATACAATGTAAATCAAACCAAGGGGAGACACATGTATTTAATGGAGTTGAAATCCCCACTAGATCATATGTCTTCTTGTGAAAGCCGTGAGCGACCTCTGTGGTCGAGCTCTACCGGGTTTATTTCAACCACTTTCCACACTTCTACTAGGTGATCTTTCCCCTTTCGAGGGCAAGATCGGAGCCCTCACAAACTTCTTGTAGCCACCAACAACCTTAGGTGCTTGTCGGTGATGCCTAGCCACCTAGGAGCCAACTCCAAGAGTAACAAATACACCAAACAAAATCTTGGCTTGCTCAAGTGCTCAAGGTGATTGACATGTCACACAATGTTTCACAAGCTCTCTAATGCCACTTGAACTTCTCACGAAACAAGGCACACTCCCCACACTAAGGATTTCACTTCTCTAATCACTCTCACCCACAAAGGGAGGTCTGGGAGTAGCGAAAGGCTTTTGGCTGTGGTTTTCAAGTAGATAGCTTCAACATTCACCACAAGGGGAGAGGAGAGCTATATATATAAACCATACTCACAAACTAGCCTTTGGTAATCTATAACAGAAACCTGCCCTAACCAGCTTTAGAACCTGGCTTAGCCGGATTTTCAAACCAACTAGTCATTAGGCCAAACCCGACCTAGATGGCTTTCCAACCTGGCCTAGCCTGTTTCTGCTGAGCAGCATCAAAACAACACTAGCTCTCCCTTTCTCTCTCACACACTCTCAAGCTTCTTCACATGGGTTAACTTGAGCACTTTTTATTTATCTAAAACTCAGTTATGCATCCATCTTAATAGTTAATAGTGTGGCACACCTATACTTCAAGAATAAAATATAGCAACCTTTAAACCTCATCTTGAGCCTTCTTCTAACCTTTGCTTGCCACATTGATCATGAGTACTTGAGGGCCTTCATCACTTACACACTTTGAGCATGTCTTCCTTAAGCATATGACCCGGACCAATCCACCACATTTGAATTTCAACCATATGGTTCAAGTCACTTCCATTGATTGATTCAACAATGATTTTATCCTCCTCGCTCTATGACTTCCCATAGCTCTACCCAGTCAAGACTCAATGCAAGTACTCTCTTATTCACCACAACCTCAGTCCATCGGTGCCCAAGCCATCGCTTGCCCTTCACCCTTGCTTGGTTCATCCAAGCCCTTTCCTTACTTTCCCTTTTAAGCTACCCCAAGATACACATTGATATATGAACCAACAATAAGCGTGCCAGATTTAGCCTTATTAGGCAATACCGGCTTACATAAGCCAAATGTTACTTAAAAAAATGAAATCTCCTCTCCTCCAACTACTAGAATATGCAGATAACCACATGTAACGCTGTGTAAACAAGCAAACACAATCTTACAAAATGCACATTGCATATGCAAGACCACTAAACATCAATACACATTGTATACATTTATATGTGGCAGTCTAGGTTGATGTTATCCTGTCTAAACTAATTTATAGTCATAAATATTTTATACTATATATTTTCATTGTACACTTATTTAGAGTCATAGATATTAACGGCTAGTTTGGATAAACTAGGACTAGTGATTAGCTAGAACTAGTAATTAGCTGACTAGTGATTAGCCCAACCCAATTTGGATCCACTAGCTAATAAGTTGTACTATCTCAACATAGAGACTATTATGCCCCTCAGTTTGTTTTTGCTGGTACCTCACGCCGCCATGCAGTTGCGGACACTTCGTGTAGTTCTCGCCATGTACGCCATAGCAGCAAGTATTTTTTTGTTACGCCACGGTTAAGGAAATATTGAATTAAAATAATGCTCATAAGAAACCAGGGCACGCTGCCAATCAAACGGGAATATTCAAAGTACATAAAAAAATTGTTCATACACGTACCCTCCTGACATCGGGCGAGCGGCAGCAGAGGATACAGCGCGGGCGACTGCGGAAGTGAGGGCAAACGCGCCGGTTGCGGGAAAGCTACAGATGGGGCAGCGTGGGTAGTTGCGGAGTAGCTGGGGAACGCGCCGGCGGTGGCAGGGCGTGCTAGAGTCTACTCGTTCGGACCATAAACTCGGTCCGATGATTTCCTGCGCCCTGTTTCCCGCCCATCCACACCCCATTTCCCGCCCACCTTGGTCCGATGGCCCATCCACGCCGATAATTTTTTTGCAAGTTTTTTTCATGCACGCTTCTTTCTCCAACTAATAAAGAAAATAAGAAATAAAATAGTAAAAATTGTGAGGGTGCAAGGAATTGAACTATGGTCTAAGATGTCATTCTCCTACCACTACAACATGTTAATGTTAGTGATAAATATGAAAAAAAATATTATTATAACAAATCAAAAAAATATCACACACCACTTCATAAGTACTATATGAACACTTGAAAGACAATCACGAAACATTAAACTCATACTATGTTTACATCCAAAATATATCATAGAACATCACATGTATGCCTTTAAGAACATGACAAAATACAACATAGAACATCACATGTATACCATCTGAACATCAAAAAAATACATCTAGAATATCACATATATAGTATGTGAACATCACAAAATATAACACAGAATATCACATGTATATTATGTGAACATCATAAAACATTATTGTACACTACGTGAACATCACATGTACAACATCACATGTATACCACGTGAATATAAAAAAATACAACATATTACATCACATGTATACCATGTGAACATAAAAAATACATCTAGAACATCACATATATACTATGCGAACATCACAAAATATAACACAGAACATCACATGTATACTATGTGAACATCACAAAAAACATCATACAATATATCACATAACATCACATGTATACTACGCGAACATCACACGTATATTATGTGCATATCACAAAATACATCATAGAATATTATACTATACTAAAAATATAGAAAAGGAAAAGGAAAAAATAATAAAATATAAAAATTAAACAAAATCAAAACAAATAATTAATTATACTAAAAGAAAAAATAAAATAAATGAAAGTATAAATAATGAAAAGAATAATGAAAATAAGAAACAAAAAATATGGAAAGAAAAAACAATACGAAAAGGAAAGGAAATAAAAGAAAAAAGGAATATTAAAATGAAAAGAATAGTAACAACACATAAAACAAAAATAAAAATAAAAAATAAATGAAGCAAAAAAAAGAAAAGGAAAGAAAAGAAAAATAAAAAGGACAAGGAAAAAATAAAGAAAAATAAAAATGTAAAAAACATTAATCAAAGAAAAAACATAAGAAAAGAAACACGAAATAAACAAAGATAAAAACAAAAGATAAAAAAGAGAAGAAAATCATAGGAAAATAAAAAGAAAAGCGAAAGGAAAAATAATAAGAAAAGAAAAAGAGAAACAATAATGGGCCGCTGAGCGTTAGCAGGCCGCACGCTAATAAGGCACACTGCTTCGTGCCTCCGTGCGACGTAGGCTGCTCCATCAGAATATTTAGCGCACTCCTGGGCTCTCGTTCAGCGGACGCTTCTGGTCCGGCCATTCGGACTAGAAGGATTTCGGGCGGCGGTGGGGTCACAGGCAGAGCGTCGAGCGGACACGGGAGGGACCGAGCGAAATGAAGCGGTGAGCGGATGCATGAGCGGTTGCGTGGCGTATGCGGTATCTTTTTTCAATCGGCAGAAAGTTTAACCCTTGGTAGGTTTGATAGACTAGTTGGCTAACAACTAGTTAGACCTTGGCTAAACGTTAGCCCACCGATTAGTCCATCTATTTGGATCCTAAAGGCTAAAGTTTAGCAACTACTTGTAGTTGTAGTCAAGGAATCCAACGCCCTTGATAATATCATACAATGTAAACTTAACCTAGTATGATATTGTTCTATAGGGGCAGTGAAGACTTATTTTTGTAAACAATCGATTTTGAAGGATGTATTTTAAATGAAAAAATAGGCATAATACTACGATAATGCCTAGGAGCGTGCGTCTGTCCATCTAGACGCCGCTTTTTAGGCCTGCATGGCCCAATAGGCCTGCTTCCTTGCGTCTCCCCATCACTCTCTCAAAATATCTCACCCATTGCATGTGGCTACGCGTGCGCTTACTGCTCGGCTGTGGCCGTGCACCCCATCTCGGGCCGCATGGATCCCCATCCAGTGCCGCGCTCCCATCCCACATCGCGCCCCCTCTATCGCCGCACCGTGCTCCATCCCTACCGCGCTCACTCCAGCTTGCTGTTGAAAGGTCCTAATGGCTAGAGGGGGTGAATAGCCTATTAAAAATTTCTACAACAACACTTAGCAAACCGGTTAGATAAATATGAGGCGAAGCGAGTGTTGAGCTAGCCTACTAAAAAGCAAGCCACCTACCATAATTCTAGTTTATATAGTCTCTATCCACACAATGGCTATGTTACTACACTAAGTTAATGTGCTCTAAAAGACTAACTAAAGAGCCACACTAACCAAACTAACAAGCTCTCATGACTAGCTACACTAAAGAGTATGACAACTAGTTTGCGGGAATGTAAAGAGTGAGAACAAGATGGTTATACTACCGAGTTGAGGAATGAATCAATCAATCACAAAAATAAAGACCAATCACCTCAGAATCAAATGATGATACAATGATTTTTACCGAGGTTCACTTGCTTGCTGGCAAGCTAGTCCTTCTTGTGGTGATTCACTCACTTGGAGGTTCTCGCGCTAATTGGCATCACACACCAAACCCTTAATAGAGTGCCGCACAACCAACACAAGATGAGGATCACACAAGCCACTAGCAATTTACTAGAGTACCTTTTGGCTCTCCGCTAGGGAAAGGTCAAGAACCCCTCACAATCACCACGATCAGAGCTAGAGACAATCACCAACCTCCACTCGATGATCCTCACTGCTCCATGCCGTCTAGGTGGCGGCAACCACCAAGAGTAACAAGTGAATCCCATAGCAAAACACGAACATCAAGTGCCTCTAGATGCAATTAGTCAAGAAATGCACTTGGTTTCTCTCACAATCTCACAAAGATGATGAATCAATGATGGAGATGAGTGGGAGGGCTTTGGCTAAGCTCACAAGGTTACTATGTCAATGCAAATGGCCAAGAGAGTGAGCTTGAGCTAGCCATGGGGCTTAAATAGAGAGCCCCCATGAATAGAGCCATTGGCTCCTCTGTCTAGTAAAACATGGGCTGACCGGATGAAGGAACCTAGCGTCCGATCGCCCGATGCTCGCCATGTGTCATCAGCCTCAAATGTTGAGCACCCGATCTTAATGGCTAGTCAGCTTCGCGGCACGTGTTAAGTTGCGATCGGACGCACTGTCGCCTAGTGTCCGATCATTTCCAGTAAGGTTCCAGAGGCAGAAATTTGCGACCAGACGCATCCGGTTGCTCATGACCGGACCCAGGCCTGCGTTCGGTCAACTCAGCCTCTCTCTATTGCTTGCTTCAGCGTACATCACTAGGTGACCGGAGGCACTCCCTGCGTGTCCGGTCCCTCTTTCTCTTCAGCGTTCGATCAAGGGACCAAGGGCGGCCTTCACTGCGCGCCACTAATCGGACATGGGGTCAGAATCCGGTCACTACCTAAGGCCAAGTCCGGTCAATACAAAACTTCTCCATTTGACCCCGAACTTCACCACCCTTGATCAAATGTGCCAACCACCAAGTGTATCACCTTGTGCACATGTGTTAGCATATTTTCACAAATGTTTTCAAGGGTCTTAGCACTCCACTAGATCCTAAATGCATATGCAATGAGTTAGAGCATCTAGTGGCACTTTGATAACCGTATTTCGATACGAGTTTCACCCCTCTTAATAGTACGGCTATCAATCCTAAATGTGATCACACTCACTAAGTGTCTCGATCACTTAAACTGAAAAGCTCCTATCAGTTTCACCTTTGCCTTGAGCTTTTTGTTTTTCTCTTTCTTCTTTTCCAAGTCCAAGCACTTGATCATCACCATGGCATCACCATCATCATGTCACGATCTTCATTTGCTTCACCACTCGAAGTAGTGCTACATATCTCTTAATCACTTTGATAAACTAGGTTAGCACTTAGGGTTTCACCAATTTATCAAAACCAAACTAGAGCTTTCAATCTCCCCTTTTTTGGTAATTCATGACAACCCTTACACAAAGATATGAATTGAAATTTAATTGAATCCATGTTGCTTTCCTAAGCATATTTACCATGTGTAAAAGGATATGGACAAGTTTCATGAACCCCATATGGTAGCAATTGCTCCCCCTACATATGTGCTAAGAGTTTGGATTGTAGCTTACACATATGCTTAGATAGGAAATATAGGAGACAATGTCTACCAAATGATGTTAAGGTATAAAAGACAGACCTTTGAAGCGTGATACTAATTAGAGTGCATCAATATACCATCCTTAGCACCATTAGTAACAAGACATACACAAAAACTAGAATACCCCATGAGATCAATATTAGAAGCAAGGGTCTAGTTTTCATAAAATGAACATAAGTCTAGTTTCTTAACCTATGCAAGCTAGCTTTTCTTTTCATCATTCAAACCTACAACTAGCATACACCACACAAGCATGGATATTGAAATTTAATACTTATGCCATGCAAGCAAATATATGAAATGCACATTCAAAATGCACCATACAAGTTCATGAGCTTGCTCCCCCTACTTGTGTGCTAAAATTTTAATTGATCCCTTTCCTTTGTCATATCACTCCCCCTACATCAAATTCACTATCTTTGTACACTATTTCTCCCCCTTTGTCATCAATAACCACAAAGGTTCAAAATGTAGATAGGTTGAGATTATCAATGTCAATCAATGGGGGGTTCAATCTAGAACATTTGCCAAAGATATTTAACTCGGTTTGATCCAAGGACAAGCTTCTTCACACCTCCAAATAAGGGTTATCTTGTACCATGTTGAGTTAAACACTTAGAGCTCATTTTCTAGATCAAACACTAGGTTTACAAGCGCACAAATGTGTCATATGCTACCACTAGACCAAATTAAGCATAGAAGTAATAGTGGTACCATACAAACATCAAAATCATTTGATTTTCATGAATGAGCCTATTAAATGTGAAAGATGACTAGATGCACTAAACATGTCCTTAGCAAGGATGTATGTCATGTCAATCAACTTTTACCTTGGATTGCTAGAAGGAGAGGCATGTCATATAAGTGGGGGTGCATCAACATATATTTGAGAAATCCAATATGTTCAACTCATTCCTTAGCTTGCAAAATCTTTTCTCATCCAATGGCTTGGTGAGTATATCGGTAAGTTGATCTTCGGTGCCCACACTCTCAATACAAATGTCCCCTTTTTGTTGGTGATCTCTTATAAAATGGTGTCGGACATCAATGTGCTTTGTTCTTACATATTGAACCAGATTGTTGGTTAACTTGATTGCACTCTCATTGTCACATAACAATGGCACTTTCTTGAACTTAATTCCAAAGTCATTCAAGGTGGCCTTCATCCAAAGTATTTGTGCACAATAACTACCAGCGGATATGTATTCGGCTTCGGTGGTTGATAATGCAATACTATTTTGCTTCTTTGATGACCATGAAACAAGTGATCTTCCCAATAATTGACATGTGCCCAAGGCGCTCTTCCTTTCAACCTTGCATCCTGCATAATCCAAGTCAGAGTAACCAACTAGCTCAAACGTTGCTCCTTTGGGATACCACAAAACAACATTTTATGTATGCTTCAAGTACCTCAATATTTTCTTTGTAGCTTTCAAATGACTTTCTCTTGGTGAGGCTTAAAATCTTGCACACATGCATACACTAAACATGACATCCGGCCTTGATGTGGTCACATAGAGTAGGCTTCCAATCATAGACCAATACAATTTTTGATCCACCATATTGCCACTTGCATCACTATCTAAGTTGCCATTTGTCCCCATTAGTGTGCTAATAGCTTTGCTATCACTCATGCCAAACTTCTTGAGCATGTCTTTAATGTAGTTGCCTTGACTCACAAATGTACCATTCTTTAATTGCTTGATTTGAAGACCAAAGAAGTAACTTAACTCCCCAATCATAGACATTTCAAACTCATTAGCCATCATCTTTCCAAACTCTTCACAAAAATCTTGATTGGTTGATCCAAATATGATGTTATCAACATAGATTTGCAACACAAATAAGTCTTTGTCAATCTTTTTAGTGAAAAGAGTGGTGTCAACCTTGCCCATCATGAACCCTTTAGAGACCTTTAGAGAATAGGAAGTCCCTCAATCTCTCATACCATGCTCTAGGTGCTTGCTTCAAGCCATACAATGCCTTCTTCAACTTGTACACATAATCGGGCTTCTTGTCATCTTCAAAACTGGGAGGTTGCTCAACATATACTTCTTCATTGATGTAACCATTGAGAAATGCACTCTTGATATCCATTTGATAGAGCTTTATGTTGTGGGCACAAGCATAGGCTAATAAGATTCTAATTGCTTCTAATCTAGCAACCGGGGCATATGTTTCTCTAAAGTCAAGACCTTCCATTTGTGTATATCCTTATACTACTAATCTTGCTTTGTTCATTACTACTATCCCATCTTGATCTTGCTTGTTTCTAAAAACCCATTTGGTTCCAATCACATTCTATCTGTTTGGTCTCTCTACTAATTCACATACTTGATTTCTTGTGAAGTTATTCAATTCTTCATGCATAGCATTCACCCAATCAACATCCTTCAATGCTTCATTTATCTTCTTTGGTTCAATGGATCACACAAATAAAAAATGCTCACAAAATGAAGCCAATCTTGATCTAGTTTGTACACCTCTTGAAATATCACCAATGATAGTGTCCAATGGATGATCCCTTGCAATATTGGTTGGTTGGAGTATTGGAACTTGATCGCTTCTACTTGCTTGATCATTGGGTTGACATGATGTACTAGCCACTTGATTTTGTTCATTGTCATGAGAGCCATTTGTACTAGCTTGATTTGTATCATATTGCATATTTGTGTTAGAGAGCACTTGCACTTGTTCATCTTCATCATCATTCACTTGCCTAGGCCTCAATTCGCCAACATCCATGTTCTTCATGGCATTTGAAAGTTGAATGCCTCTAACATCTTCCAAGTTCTCATTCTCATCTTGGGAACCCTTGGTTTCATCAAATTCAACATCATGAACTTCCTCAAGAGTACCACTATCCAAATTCCAAACTCTATATGCTTTGCTAGTAGTTGAGTATCCAGGTAGGAATCCTTCATCATATTTCTTGTCAAATTTGCCCAATCTAGTGCCTTTCTTCAAGATATAACATTTGCAACCAAAGACCCGAAAGTATGCAATGTTGGGCTTTCTACCATTCAAGAGCTCATATGGTGTCTTCTCTTTCAATGGGTGACAATAGAGGTGGTTGCTACAATAGCAAGCCGTGTTGATAGCTTTGGCCCAAAAAGATTGACTCACATTGTACTCACTAAGCATAGACATTGCCATATTAATGAGTGTTCTATTCTTCCTCTCAACAAGGCCATTTGATTTTGGAGTGTACTTGATCAAGAATTGATGTCTAATTCCAAATTCATCACACAACTCATCAATTCTAGTGTTCTTGAACTCACTACCATTGTCACTTCTAACTCTCTTGATGGTTGTTTAAAACTCATAGTGAATGCCCTTGACAAATGATTTGAATGTTGCAAACACATCACTTTTGTCCACTAGGAAGAATACCCAAGTGTATCTAGTATAATCATTGACTATCACAAAGCCATATTTGTTTCCACCGATGCTAGTGTATTGTGTTGGCCCAAACAAATCCATGTGCAATAACTCAAATGCTTTACTAGTGCTCATCATGTTTTTCCTAGGATGGGTATTTCCAACTTGTTTGCTAGCTTGACAAGAGCTACAAAGCTTATTCTTCTCAAATACAACATCTTTCAAGCCTCTAACCAAGTCATGCTTAACCAATCTATTCAATTGTTTCATTCCAACATGACCAAGCCTTCTATGCCATAACCAACCCATGCTAGACTTAGTGAACAAACATGTAGATAATTGAGCTTCATTAGCATTGAAATCAACCAAGTATAGATTCTCATATCTAAAGCCTTTGAAGATCAAGTTAGAGCCATCTACACTTATGATTTCTACATCATCTACCCCAAATATGCATTTGAATCCAAGATCACACAATTGAGCCACGGATAGCAAATTGAAGTTCAATCTCTCAACAAGCAACACATTGGAAATGCTCGTGTCATTGGATATTGCAATCTTACCAAGCCCTTTGACCTTGCCTTTGCTATTGTCACCAAATGTGATACTATCATAACCATCATTGTCATTGGTATTGATTGAGTTGAACATTCTTGCATCACCAGTCATGTGTTGAGTGCACCCACTATCAAGAACCCAATGCCTTTCTCCGGCTTTGTAATTAACCTACAAAAGAAGATCAATTCCTTTTAGATACCCAAACTTGCTTGGGTCCTTGAAGGTTAGTGACCAAGCTCTTTGGCACCCAAATGGCTTTGTTCTTTGAGCCTAGCCATGGTGTACCAATGAACTTAGCTTTCACACCATTTGTACCCTTAGTAAGCACATATAAAGAATTAATCTTAATTGAGGATACATTAGCATTTTTGCTCTTGTTCTTACACTCATGCTCTTTATGACCAACTTGCTTGTAACTAGTGCAAAACCGACCATTGTTCTTCACAAAACTAGTCTTATGAGGAGCAAAGGCCGCCTTGCCTTTCTTGGGGGTATAGCACAATCCCTCTTTGTAGAGAGAGGCTCTTTGGCTACCCAAGCACATAACCAAGCGGTCCTCACCACCATAGACCTTAGCCAAGGTGTGAGTGAGCCCATTGACCTCCTTCTTGAGGGGTCTCATTCTCAACCATTAGTGAGGCATCACATCTGAAACCGTCACTACTAGATGAGGTGGAAGTAGAAGTGCTACAAAAAGGGTTAGTGGGAGCAACAATGATAGGCTTATAGAATGTTTCATCAATTATATCATAAGTTAAGCCTATATCACATGTCTCAACATACTTCTTCTCATTTTGTTCATTAAGCAAAGAGAAATGAGCTTTTTCAAACTTCTTGTGAACCTTGCCAAGCTTCTCATGGGCTTCCTCTAGCCTCTCATGAGATGCATTTATCTCATCAAAGGCTTGCTTAAGGGCCTTTAGTTCCTTACGCAAGCTTTTGCATTTCCTTCTCTTAATGTCAAAGTGTTTTTAGCATCATCTAGCATGTCAAGTAATTCATCCTTAGTTGGTTCATCATCATCACTATCACTTTCATTTTCATTTTCAGTATCATGTTCCTCATCACTTCCATCATCACAAGTTTGTACCTTAGTGGCCTTAGCCATGAAGCATGAAGAAATGTCAAAGAGAGAAGGCTTCTCATTGATAGCAATGCTTGTAAGTGCCTTCTTGGTGGTCTTGTCATCTTCACTATCATCGTCATCACTTGAGGAAGCATCACTATCCCAAGTGACTACATATGAACCACCCTTCTTCTTCTTCTTGAAGGTCATCTTGTCCTTCTTCTCTTTCTTTTCCTTCTTGTCCTTCTTCTTGTTCTTCTTGTTGTCATCACTATTGTCGCTATTGTATGGGCATTGAGCAACAAGATGATCTTTGCTTCCACAATTGAAGCACCTTCTTGATTCTTCCTTGTTCCTAGATGAATACTTCTTTCTTCTAGTATGGTAGTCCTTCTTCATCATGAACTTGCCAAATCTATTGACAAAGAGAGCCATCTTCTCATCATCTATCTCATCAAAGCTCAAGTCTTCATCTTCACTTGATGATTCTTGCTTTGCCTTGCCCTTGGATGATGTGGCCTTAAACACCACACTCTTCTTCTTGTCATCCTTCTTCTCCCTCTTTTCTTCCTTCTCATCATCATCTCTATATGTATCATCGGTCATTATATCTCCCAACAATTGGTTTGGTGTCATGGTGTCCAAACCACTCCTCACTAGAATAGTGACCAATGTGCCAAATCTTGAGGGTAAGCATCTCAAAAACTTATGGGAGAAGTCCCTGTCCTCCACCTTCTCACCAAGTGCTTTGAGATCATTGACAAGCACTTATAACCTATGGAACATCTCTGGCACACTTTCATCCTTCTTCATCTTGAAACTGGCAAACTTCTCCTTGAGGATATATGTTTTGGCACCCTTCATGGCTTGAGTGCCCTTAAATAATTCCTACAACTTCTTCCATGCTTCATGAGCCATCTCAATGTTCTTGATTTGCTCAAATGTTCTCTCATCAATGGCATCATGAATGGCACTAAGAGCAATGTCATTTTTTGGAGAAGCAATTCTTCGGTGGTGGTGGGATTCTCTGGATCTTCTATCTCAATCTTGGTCTCCACCACTTTTCAAACCTTCCTATTGATTGACTTGATATATGTTGTCATCTTAGCCTTCCAATAGGGATAGTTTGAGCCATCAAATTGGGGTGGCTTTTTAGTGTTGTTGATTTGAGCCATTTTGACACCGAAGGTTGTTAAGCCTCAAATCACAGTGACCACGGCTCTGATACCACTTGAAAGGTCCTAATGGCTAGAGAGGGGATGAATAGCCTATTAAAAATTTCTACAGCAACACTTAGCAAACTGGGTAGGCAAATATGAGGTGAAGTGAGTGTTGCGTTAGCCTACTAAAAAGCAAGCCACCTACCACAATTCTAGTTTCTATAGTATCTATCCACACAATGGCTATGCTACTACACTCAGTTAGTATGCTCTCAAAGGCTAACTAAAGAGCCACACTAACCAAACTAACAAGCTCTCACGACTAGCTACACTAAAGAGCTTAACAACTAGTTTGCGGTAATATAAAGAGAGAGAGCAAGATGGTTATACCACCAAGTTGAAGAATGAACCAATCAATCACAAGAATGAATACCAATGAAAACCAATCACCTCGGAATCAAATGATAACATAATAATTTTTACCGATGTTCACTTGCTTGCCAACAAGCTAGTCCTCATTGTGGTGATTCACTCACTTGGAGGTTCTCGCGCTAATTGGCATCACACGCCAAACCCTCAATAGGGTGCTGCAAAACAAACACAAGATGAGAATCACACAAGCCACGAGCAATTTACTAGAGTACCTTTTGGCTCTCCACCGAGGAAAGGTCAAGAACCCCTCATAATCACCACGATCAGAGCCGAAGACAATCACCAACCTCCGCTCGACGATCCTCGCTGCTCCAAGCCATCTAGGTGGCGGCAACCACCAAGAGTAACAAGCGAATCCTACAGCGAAACACGAACACCAAGTGCCTCTGATGCAATTACTCAAGCAATGCACTTGGTTTCTCTCCCAATCTCACAAAGATAATGAATCAATGATGGAAATGAGTGTAAGGGCTTTGGCTAAGCTCACAAGGTTGCTATGTCAATGCAAATGGCCAAGAGAGTGAGCTTGAGCTGGCCATGGGGCTTAAATAGATAGCCCACACGAATAGAGCCGTTTGCTCCTCTGTTGAGTGAAACACGGGCTGACTAGACGCACTGGTTAGGTTGACCAGATGTAGGACCCCAGCGTTCGGTCGCCCCATGCTCGCCATGTGTCATCAGCCTCAAATGTTGAGCGCCTGATGTTAATGGCTAGTCAGCTTCATGCCACGTGTTAAGTTGTGACCGAACGCACTATAGTGTAGGACCAGACACACTGTTGCCTGGTGTCTGGTCACTTCCAGAAAGGTTCAAGAGGCCAAAATTCATGACCGAACATGTCCGGTGGCTCATGACTAGACCTAGGCCTACGTCTAGTCAACTCAGCCTCTCTCTGTTGCTTGCATTAGCATACGTCACTAGGTGACTAGATGCACCCCCTATGTGTCTAGTCCCTCTTTCTCTTTAGCGTCCGGTCAAGGGACCGAGGGCGGCCTTCACTGCGCACCACTGACTGAACACGGGGTCAGAATCCGGTCACTGCCTAAGACAGAGTCCGGTCAATATGAAACTTCTCCATTTGACTCCAAACTTCACCACCCTTGAGCAAAATGTACCAACCACCAAGTGTATCACCTTGTGCACATGTGTTAGCATATTTTCACAAATGTTTTCAACGGTGTTAGCACTCCACTATATCCTAAATGCATATGCAATGAGTTAGAGCATCTAGTAGCACTTTGATAACCGCATTTTGATACGAGTTTCACCCCTCTTATTAGTATGGCTATCGATCCTAAATATGATCACACTCGCTAAGTGTCTCGATCACTTAAACCAAAAAGCTCATATCAATTTCACCTTTGCCTTGAGCTTTTTGTTTTTCTCTTTCTTTTTTTCCAAGTCCAAGCACTTGATCATCACCATGGCATCACCATCATCATGTCATGATCTTCATTTGCTTCACCACTCAAAGTAGTGCTACCTATCTCTTAATCAAAGTGATTATGAGATAGGTAGCACTACTCCAAGTGGTGAAGCAAATGAAGATCATGACATGATGATGGTGATGCCATGGTATTGATCAAGTGCTTGGACTTAGAAAAGAAAAAAGAGAAAAACAAAAAGCTCAAGGCAAAGGTGAAATTGATAGGAGCTTTTCGGTTTGGTGATCGAGACACTTAGAGAGTATGATCAAATTTAGGATCGATAGCCGTACTATTAAGAGGGGTGAAACTCGTATCGAAATGTGGTTATCAAAGTGCCACTAGATGCTCTAACTCATTGTATATGCATTTAGGATCTAGTGGAGTGCTAACACCCTTTGGTATTCTCCCAGTGATTGATTTAGTATTCATCTTGTGATTGGTTCACTCCTCTAAACGATGGTATAATCACCTTACTTACTCACTTACGTACCCACAAACTAGTTGTAGTAAGCTCTTTAGTGTAGCTAGAATTGAGAGCTTGTTGTGTAGCTTAAGTACATCTAGTGGAGCTCTTTAGTGTAGTAAGTGTGAGAGCTCTTAGTGAGTAGTGACTTACTAAATTGTGTGTCTAGTGATCATAGTAACTAGAATTGATGGATAGGTGGCTTACAACCCTTGTAGAGCTAGAGCAAATTTGCTTTTCGCTATTTGTCATACTAATCAAAATTACTCTAGTTGGTTTGTAGATTTTTTTTTAAATAGGCTATTCAACCCCCTCTAGTCATATTAGGACCTTTCAAGTGGTATTAGAGCCAGTTATTGTTTGATTGAAGGCTTAACAACCTCAGTGTCAAATTATGGCTCAAGTTGTGTTCAACCATGTGGGGGCAAACCACCGTTCTTTGATGGCGTATGCTATGATTATTGGAAAAGAAAGATGAGGATGTATTTTGGTTCAATCAATGATCAAGTATGGGATGTGACCGAGAGTGACTATGCTATCATTGATCCCGATAATCTCACCAACCAAGACAAGACCAACAAGCAATGCAATACAATGGCTCTCAACACCATATACAATGCCATTGATTCCAAGGTGTTTGAGCAAATCAAGGATTATGAGAGAGCTAATGAGGTGTGGAAGAGATTGGAGGAAACATATGAGGGTACACCGGTAGTGAAGAGTGCCAAGTTGTACATTCTTAAGGACAAGTTGACAAGCTTCAAGATGAAGGAAGATGAGAGCATTCCGAAGATGTTCCATTGATTGCAAGTGATTGTCAATGACTTGAAGGCCTTAGGAGAGAAGATCAATGATTATGATGTCTTTCAGCGGTTCTTGATGTGCTTACCTCTAAGATTTGAGATGTTGAGATTGCTTATCATAAGAGGAGGATTGAAGGAGATTACCCCTAACCAAGTACTAGGTGATGTTATGACACAAGAGACTTACCGTATGAAAAGGGAAGGGGTTGACAAGGATGACAATAAGGAAAACAAAGACAAGAAGAAGAAGAGTGTAGCATTCATGGCTAGCTCATCATCCAAGAACAAGGGCAAGTCCAAGAAAGAATCAAGTGATGATGAGGATCTTAGTGACATTGATGATGAAGCCATGGCTCTATTTGTGCGCAAGATGGGCAAATTCATGAAGAAGAAGGGCTATGGTGCTAGAAAGAGAAGAGATCACACCAAAAGCAAAGAATATGTGAGAAGATGCTACAATTGCAAGAGTCCCGATCATATTGTAGTGGATTGTCCCTACAATAGTGACAATGATGAGGATAAGAAGAAGAAGCACAAAAAGGAGAAGAAGGAGAAGAAGATGACCTTCCAAAAGAAGAAGAAGGGTGGAGGCTATGTGGTTACTTGGGATAGTGATGGCTCTTTGGATAGTGATGGCTCTAGTGATGATGGCAAGAAAACTATCAAGAAAGCACTAGCAAGCATCACCATCAACAACAAGCCTTCCATCTTCGACACTCCATTGACATGTCTCATGGCAAAGCCTACCAAGGTAAAATATGATGTGAGTGATGATGATGAATGTGAAAGTGATGCTTGTAGGAGTGATGATGATGATGATGAGTACACCAAGGAGGATCTCATGGACATGTGTGAGCAAGTGCACACTTGCTTTGAGATGAAGAGAAAGGAGTGCAAAGAATTGAGCAAGAAAGTCAAATTTCTTGAGAAATCCATTGATGAGCTAAATGCCACTCATGAGAAGCTTGGCAAAGCACACTCTAAGCTTGAAAAGGCTTACTCCTCTCTCATTGAGCAAGTCAAAATGGAGGAAGCCAAGAAGGAGCAAGTAATTGTGTCTTGTGATGTGGGACTAACATGTGATATTATTGATGAATCTTTTTATAAGCCCATTGTAGTTGCGCCCACTAACCCTTCTTGTAGCACTTCTACTTCAACTTCACCTTTGAGTGATGGTCTCACTTGTGATGTCTCACTAATGGTGGAAAATGACACCCTCAAGAAGGAGGTGAATGAGCTCACTCGTGCCTTAGGCAATGCCTATGGTGGAGATGCTCGCTTGCTAAAGTGCTTGAGTAGCCAAAGGTTTTCTCTCAATAAAGAGGGATTAGGCTACACTCCCAAGAAAGGCAAGACAACATTTATCACTCCCAAAGCTAGCTTTGTGAAGGGCAATGGTCGGTTTTGCAATAGATACAAGCAAGTTGGGCATATAGAGTAATATTGCAAGACTAACAAGAACAAGCTACCTAATGTATCCTCAATTAGATTTGATTCTTGTTACATGCTTGTTAAGGGTGCCAATGGTGTGAAGGATAAGTTCATTGGTACACCAATTGTGGGCCTAAAGAAGAAGGCCATTTGGATACCAAAGACCTTAGTAACTACCCTTCAAGGACCCAAGCAAGTTTGGGTACCTAAAAAGAATTGATCCTTTTTCATAGGTCAATTATAAAGCCGGACGAAGGCATTGGGTGCTTGATAGTGGGTGCACACAACACATGACCGGTGATCCAAGAATATTCAATTCAATCAATGAAAATAAGAGCAATGGAATTGATAGTATCACATTTGGAGACAAGGCAAAAGTAAGGTCAAAGGGCTTGGTAAGATTGTAATATCCAATGACTTGAGTATTTCCAATGTGCTACTAGTAGAGAGCTTGAACTTCAACCTATTATCGGTAGCTCAATTGTGTGATCTTAGTTTCAAGTGCATATTTGGTGTGGATGATGTAGAGATCATAAGTGTAGATGGCTCAAACTTGATATTCAAAGGATTTAGATATGAGAATTTATACTTGGTTGATTTCAATACTAGAGAAGCTCAATTGTCAACATGTTTGCTCACTAAGTCTAGCATGGGTTGGAGAAACGCCTATTCACCCCCCTCTAGGCGACATCCTAGGTCCTTTCAATTGGTATCAGAGCGAGGTTCTCACCTAAAGCTTCACCGCCGTGAGAAAAGGATGTCGACGCCTATCGAGTTGGAGCCAATGCTTCTCCAAAATGATGGTTCAAACTTTCTATCTTGGTCAATTCATGTACTCAATGCTTTTAGAGATATTAGTCCTCTTGTTGAGCATATTGTGTTTGCAAGCATACCTCTTCCTATAGTTGATTGGAGCAACTATAAGAATTTATCAAAAGAGGAAGAGATATGCGTGCAACTAAATGCTCAAGCTATTAATATCATTTTGAGTACATTGAGTGCAGAGGTTCAAGATGAGGCAATATTCAATGGACAACCACCTCCGGAGAGTGCTCATCTCATTTGGACCAAACTCATTGAGTTATATGGAAAATCCAAATGCGATGATGCACTTGAGGTCGATTCAATGGAAAATATGTCCATTATGTCTTCATGCAGCGAAGAAGCCTCACAAGATCTCAAGAGCGCCGAGCCGGAGCAAGAGGTGCAAGCCGAGGTGACTGCGTTGTCTGCAAGCGCATGCCAGACATGTCCGGTATCCCTACCAGACGCGTTCGGTATGGCTGAGGCAGCCGGACAGTAGGCAGTCTATGATGATGAGGCTCAAGCCCGGTGGCAGCCAAGTGATGAGTCAACCTCAGTATCTCATGATACTCATCACTTATGTCTCATGGCCAAGAAAAGCAAGAAGAAGGCTAGCAAGAAAGATCAAGCCAAGGAGATAGCACGAGTAGATGATCAAGAAGAGAGTGATATTGAAATTGAAGATAGCTACACTCTTGATCATCTAAGCAACAAAGACAAGCTCATTCTCATGAAGCTAGTTGAGAAGAATGATGAGCTAGAGGAAGAGAATGAGAAACAAGAGCAATCACTTCAAAATCAAGAAAAGTTTCTCATCTCCAAATTGCAAGAGCTAAAGGCCATAAATGAGAGGTATGAAAAATTATCAATTGAGCATGTTTTAGTTACTAACTCCTCTTCTAGTGTTTCACAACTAGAGAAGGAAAACTTTGAGCTCAAGGCAAAATTAGATGAACTCTCAAGCAAATATAATGTGCTACAAGCAAACTATGTTCATCTCAAGTGCTCTCATGAAGAATTAGTAGAATCAAGCATCATGCTTGAGGTGGCTCATGAGGTTGTGATTACAACGGTAAAATCATCTCAACCTCCTACTCACACACTCACTTGTACACAATCTCAATTGAATATTTCTTGTGCTAATGAGTGTGCTTCTCAAGCAAGCCAATCTTCGATTGAGCAAAAATTTATAGAAAACATAGAGCTCAAAGAAGAGGTGAAAAGATTAAAGAAAGATGTGATTCGATTGAAGGGTAAGGAGAAAGCACAACCTTCTCAAGATAACCGTGATAACATGGTGAAGAAGCTTGAGAAGGGTTCAAACCTTGCTTCCTTCAAAACCCAACAAAGGAATCACATTTCAAGCAAGGCCAACACAACCAAGAGCAAGAAACATGGAAAAAGACTATGCTATGGTTGCGGAGTGAATGGACATGAGATTACCATGTGTCCACACAAGAGTTGGGCCGACAAGTGTGAAGTGGCCGATCAAACGGCCTCAAACAAGTTGGCCAACCAAAGGAAAAGTGATGGACAAAGCACTTATCTCATGTGCAAGAAGTTGGGGCATCCAACCAAGAAATGCCCAATGTACAAGGAGGCAAGAAAGGAAGCCCAAGTTGCAACAAGAAGATGCTATGGATGCAATAAGATGGGCCACAAGGTTGATGGATGTCCATACAAGCAAAACAAGCATAGAGCAAACAAAGGTCGCATATGCTATGCTTGTGGAAGAAAGGGGCATCTAAGCTATGATTGCCCAAATGGTAACATCCCTAAGCCGAACACATTTGTTTATAATAATATGCTTAGGAAGACCACAAATGGAATTAGCACTAGCAAGGTGATGTGTTCACCACAAACTAGTACTAAGGCCATTTGGGTGCCTAAGCACTTGTTGACTAACCCAAAAGGACCCAACAAGAGTTGGGTACCAAAATGTGCTTAGGTTGATAATGTAGGTACTTGGTGGTGAGATGAAAGCTTCAGGGTGGTTGAGCAAGCAAATTGAAAATATTCACTCAATCTATCAATCAATTCTTATCATAATCTCATATATGGTTGACCCGAAGATAAATCAATGACCATATCGTTTACTTCATCTCTACCATTGGTAACAAGTACCTAAAGACCTTATAGGATAGCCACTTTGTGTTTAGTGCTCAATGGCTCACAAATAAGCATATTTGTGAAATAATTAGAAGTGACTAATTAGTTTTTATTTAATCATTATCATATTTGCCATGTGATGCTTTTAATGGCTCTCTAGTAGAGCAATGCATTTGTTCAGATGCAGGCATACAAGAAGTACTAGAGCTAAAACGAAAAATCACAAGCAGCGCTTCAATTGTTTCTGTCCTGCGCCTACCAGACATGTCTGGTATGGCCAGGGTAGAAAGGAAAAGTGTTTATGTTCTTCACATGCCGGACGTGTCCGGTATGTCTACCGGACGTGTCTGGTATGGTAGGAACCAGAGCACTAATTGGGATGCAATTGAGGTTTGATCCATATGATTTCATATATCCTTAATTTGCTCAGAAGCTTGTGATCTATCAAACCTAAGTGGGTTGTGAGTATGTCTCAACGAAATTTAAATATGGCAAATTACTTTGTGTTGGTCAAAATAGAAAATTGACTCCCAAATTCTTAAAAGAATAAAGTGCTTGTTGAAAGTCAGTCAAATTACTTGTGGTACTTATTTAGGGGGAGCTTAGTTTCTATTTTGTACCATTGTGGACTAACAAATTTATCTAGTATTATTTGTAGTCCTTTGGATGAAAATTGATTTCATATATGGTATGATTATTTGACAAGTGAGGTCAACATGATGTTGTCATGCCATGTATTATCTCAGTGGTGATATTGTGGACTAACAAATTTATCTAGTATTATTTGTAGTCCTTTGGATGAAAATTGATTTCATATATGGTATGATTATTTGACAAGTGAGGTCAACATGATGTTGTCATGCCATGTATTATCTCAGTGGTGATATTGTGGGCTCAAGACAAAGGTATGTATTTACATACATGCATTGTAAGTGCATCTAAGGCCCTTTATATGCTAGTGTGTGCATTTGTGTGATATAGGATAGATGTTTTTCAAAATCCCTAACTAGCATGTGTAGGTGGTGTGGTTTTTGAAAATCATGTGGTTTTTGGGTCTTTGTGACCTAGTCATGTCATATTGTGATTATTGCTACCCTTGGTTGATTATTTGCCTAATCACATGTGACATGGTTCTCTCAAGTCCATAAAAATCCCTATGTCCGTCTAAAACCTCTCTCAAGTTTTTGAAAATCAATTCTTGGCTAATTCATGTCCCCTAAGTGAGAATCCTAAGCCTATTTCAATTGATGCAAATATTATGCCTAGGAAGGTTTGTTATTGTACCTTATTGGTTAGTATTGCAAAAATTCCGCTATTCATACTAAGGTTATGCCTAAGTATGTTGCGTCTAACATGAGAGGACCCAAACTAGTTTGGGTACCATCGAAAAGTGGATGATCATTTGTAGGTACTATGGCATTGGAGATTTGATTCAATGAAATTATTATTGTTCATCTTATGTTGAGTCAAGTATTAAAACCTAGTGCAATTCTATCCCAATGCCAAGTCAAAATTGAGTGAAGTCCATATGCTATCAACATACAAGTGTCATATTCAAGTTGTGGGAATTTATTGATATATTTGAATGCCTGCAAATAAGTGGAGTTGAAGCTTGCAAAGATGATCATAAGCTATTAAGGTATATCTTTTGTTGATCAAAGTTTATTTGGGTGCATATGAGTTAATTGAATTGGATATATATGCATATGTTGCTTGCTATGAGATGTTTGAATGGATTAAATGCTTAAGTAATCAAGTTTGAAGTTGGTTTGATTGGATATGTTCATAAGATTTCTTCTAGTAAGTGGTTTGAATGGACATATGTCTTGTGAGAGTATTCAAACAAGTTGATTTCAAGTTTGAATCAATTTGGAGAAAAATAGCTCAATTATTGAAATCTGTCCAATATTGAAAATCTGAGCTAGCAACGATCATTGACATGTTTGAGCAACCAAATCTATTTGTATTGGCTTAAAATTTGGTCTGCATGCTCTACACTTATGGTATTAGTTGCTGTGCAAATTTTATGAGATTTGGATAAGTGATACTTCGGATTTGGAGTAGATCTTGTCAGCTATAGTGCAGCAGTTTTCAGCATGTAGCAGTGTGGAAAGATATGAAATCTGGTAGCAATATAGAAGTCAAAAGAAGCTAAAATTTTTACAGTTACTAGAAGGCTTAGTGTGTCACATCTTCACCAAATTTTGTGGTTTTTGGATATGTACTTTGGGAGATATGATTTATTCTTTGAAGAGTACAGAATCTACCAGGAAAGTGACAATTATTGGATTGATCAAAAGTCACTTAGATTCAAAGGTCCTCAAATTAGAATCATATCTATAAGTGATTGAGGTACCTATGTTTTGGTTTTTGTTTGAGATAGAAGCATGACAAATGATGAGTACAAGACAATTTGTTTGAAGAGTGTATCTGGTACACATTTGGTACTCAAGCTAGAGATCAAGACCAAGATCAAGATGAAGATGAAGTTTAAGTTCTAGTGATAATTGGAGATCTTTTGATAGAAACAAAAGGACTTAAACAAGTAGAAAGAAAAGGACTTAAAGAAGGATTCAAAGTTATTCATCAAATTAAGTCCAACAATATGGATCAATTAAACAAAATCTTTCAAGTGGATCAAGTGGTTTCCTTTCAAGTTATTTCAAGTGAGTATCAAGGATGATTCTTTGGACAGAGGTCACTTCGCTCTAGGCTTGGATGGCTAAAATTGAAGTGGTAATCTAAAGGGACATTTGAGGTACTTGGTTGAAGAAAATCAAGAGATTGGTCTAGAAAGCAAGCAACACCCAAAAGAGAACACGTCATGAAATTGCAAGTGGTATCATGAAATTTCAAGTGGTATCATGAAATTTCAAGTGGTATTACAAGTGGTGCATCTTTTAGTTCTCTCAAGCAAGCAATGATCAAAGAAGAAGCAAGCCAACCACAACAAGAAGAGTGCACTTAATCATTAGTGATTCTTAATTCATATGGGTGAAGAATAGGAATTCAAAGAATTGATATCTATTGGTCTTCACCAAGCTTATAATTGGACTTCATGGTGTTATTGGAGAAATGAATTGAAATCTATATGACTATCTTCCTCTCCAACATAGCAAAGGTATCATTGTATTGTGCATGATCATTTTTCATCCCTTACTAGTATGCGGTTAGTGCATATAGTACATGCTTATAGGATCATGCATTACAAATGAAAATTTTTAGACTCATAGAATACCACTATTGCTTGAATGATTATATAATCTAGTGGTTAGTGTATGAGTTTGTTCATGAGCTAGTAAACCAATGTACTTGATCTATTTTGAATTGCAAACAAGTGACAAGTACAACCTCTTTAAGATGACAAAGGGGGAGAGTTTAATACAAAGTTTGAACCTTAAGCACCCTTTGTGCTTTGTGTGACAGCTTGTAGCCCCTTTGTCCTTAGTATATCGTTGTTGGACCTTTGTGGTGATAGATGACAAAGGGGGAGAGAGACTGATTAAAGCTTTAGGATAGTTTCATTTGCTTATCTTTGTACCTGAAGATATGTACTGCAGGCTATCGTTTCTTGTTTTTGAGCTTCATTGATGTATCTTGGATTTGAGATAGATTGTATCATGTGAGAGATGAGACTTACTTATGCTTTATCTATATATCTCTTGAGACATGATCTTTATCTATATATATCAGTGGTTTCTGGACTTGAGAAAATTTGTAATGAGTGCTATGTGTGAATTACATGTGTCATATTTATTTTCATAAGGACTATGCATGCTAGAATGAAAATATTTGATGTGATGCCTTTATATTTATTCTTGTATGATATATCTTGTCATATGCATCACAGTTTCTCTTTGTCACACACACATGCACCCCACGGATGCAATGATTTAGGGGGAGTCTCCTATTTGTTTTAATATGTGCAATTGACATTTGAGGTCAGTTTGTGAATTCTAATCATAAGCACATATTAAGGGGGAGCCTCTCATAAATCATTGAACCCAAAAGTTTAAATGTTTATATCATTTTGTAAGCTTTAATCAAGTTGTCATCAATCACCAAAAAGGGGGAGATTGAAAGTGCATCTAGCCCTTTAGTGGGTTTTGGATGATTGAATGACAACGTGATTAAAGGACTAACCCATTTGCTAAGTGTGAACAGGTAATAGGTTATCTCACAGGTACTTAATGAAAGCCAAAATGATGTGTTGTTGTATAAACAATCTAGTTCAAGCACAAGACAACAATGCAAATGGAATTCATGTGAAGGCTTATTTATTGTGGGATTTCAATGATCTATGTGAAAGCAAGCACGATAAAAGTTAATTAATGAGACATGAGGGATTGCATATGGAATGGTCTCATATTTGAAGCTTGCTAAATTGAAAAGAAAAAGACAACAATACAAATGAATGGATGATTCAACACAAGACGTGACTTGATGGCTTGAGATGGTGAAGATAGCAAGGAAAGGCTTTGAGGTACTAAGCAAGGGTGAAGGGCAAGCGATGGCTTGGCGGCCGAAGAACCTAGCTAGGGTGAAGAAGGAAGTACTTGCATTTAGTTGAGGTACTAATCAAGCTGCGATAGTCATATTGATGTGGAGGATCAAACCTATATTAGACAAAGCGTTGGAAGTGACTTGATGCATTTGGAGTTATTCATATTTGATGAATGGAATCAAGTCACGTGCTCAAGATGGCTATGCTCAAGTGAAAAGATCAATATCAACATGATTGGCACCCTCACTTGATGAAGATTGGAAAACACGGCTTCGGTTCAAAGAGATCAACTCAAAAGGTTTAATTTCCTTATACTTTTAAATTTGAGTTAATAGGAATGCCGTACTATTAAGAGGGATGCAAGTTTAGGTGGTCTGAGGAAGATAGAGTGCTCAAGCATAATAACTAAATCAATAATGAGACACTCTAGCACTTCACGAGCACATAGAATAATTTTCTGTGACTGTCGGTGTCGGAAGTCCCGACGTAAGCCGGAACTCCCGACAGTCGGAAGTCATGACTCTTGCCGGAAGTGCTGACTCTCAGTCACAGCCTGCGCCGTGACTGTGGACGTCGAAAGTCCCAACGTGTGTCGGAACTCCCGACAGTCGGAAGTCCCGACGTGTGTCGGAAGTCCCGACAGTCAGAAGTCCCGGCCTCAGCGGTGTTGGCTGTTTGTTTAACTGTGCCCGTCGGAAGTCCTGACGTACGTCGGAAGTGATGACCGTCGAAAGTCCCGACGTTTGTCAGAAGTTCCGACACTGACTTGCACACACGGACTTCTGACCTGTTGTGAACAGTGTTTTCTTCATACGTCGGAAGTCCCGGGATCTGCGTCGGAACTTCCGACGTAGATCTGAACGGTTCGATTTTCACTTGGGGTATAAATACCCCTCTCCTCCATTCTAACCGTTGCCCACTCATTTCATTGCAACAAACACTCGGCCAAAACAGCCCCCAAGCATTCTAGGCTCCCCTCTCTTCACTCCTTTGCCTCCAACTTCGATTCCCAAAGGGTTTGAGTGATTGGAGAGTGGATTGAGTGAGAAAAACACTTTGAGCAAGCTTGAGCACTTGATTTCTTCGTCAAGCCGGTTTGATTTGCATTTGTTACTCTTGGGGATTTTCCCCTAGCCGGCTAGGCGTCGCCCAAGAGCTTCCATCTTGTGGAAGAGCCTTGGGAAGTTTGTATTACCCTTGTTTTCTAGTGAAGAAACTCAAGTGACCTTTGTGGTATCCTTGAGTGAGGCAAGGAGGTGGAAGAGACTCCGACCAAAGTGGTCACCTCAACAACAAGGACGTAGGAGCTCCTTTGTGGGGCTGCCAAACCTCGGGATAAATTCTTGTCTCCCGCGTGCTTGTTGTTGTTGTGATTTGCTCGAAATTACTTGTATTTGGTTGTCTCCCTCTCTCTAGCTATTTCTTAGGGTTTGGGACTCGATCTACGGATTGGTGGCTTATCGACGTCAAGAGAGTGACCCAACACCTTACCTTACCACTAGGAAGTGGGTTTGTAAGTTATCGGCATCACAAAGTTCATTTTAGCACTTGTAGTTCATTTCCCGCAGGGGTCGGAAGTGCTGACAGTTTGCGTTGGAAGTTCTGACTCAAACTGTTGGGACTTCTGACACGTCGGAAGTTCTGACCCAAATGCCAGGATTTCCGACATTAACTGACTAGTGCATTTTGATTCAACTCTTTGGTTGTCGTTGTTTGGCTCCCTAGGTTTATCTAGTATCTTTTATATACTTTGTGGCTAACTTGTGAGGGGTTGTATTACTTTGATTTGGAGTTTTCATTTTGGAAACTCCTATTACTAATCGTTTCCGCTTTTAAAGGTGTTGATTTTTCAGAAATGCCTATTCACCCCCCTCTAATCACGTTGTCATTCAATCATTTCCGCTTTTAATCACGTTGTCATTCAATCATCCAAAACCCACTAAAGGGCTAGATGCACTTTCAGTTGGTTATGGCATAGAAGGCTTGGTCATGTTGGAATGAAACAATTGAACAAGTTGATCAAGCATGACTTAGTTAGAGGCTTGAAAGATGTCACATTTAAGAAAGATAAGCTATGTAGTGCATGTCAAGCCAAAAAACAAGTTGGTAACACACATCCTAAGAAGAGCATGATGAGCACATCTAAGGCATTCGAGTTGGTGCACATAGACTTGTTTGGACCAACCACATACACTAGCATTGGTGGAAACAAATACAGATTTGTGATTATGGATGATTTCACTAGATACACATGGGTGTTCTTTCTTATTGACAAGAGTGATGTGTTTGCAATCTTCAAGACATTCATCAAGAGAATTCATAATGAGTTTGAAACAACCATCATGAAAGTGAGAAGTGACAATAGGAGTGAGTTCAAGAACACAAGAGTGGATGATTTGTGTGATGAATTTAGAATTAGGCATCAATTTTCGGCCAAGTACACTCCACAATCAAATGGCCTAGTTGAAAGAAAGAATAGAACTTTGATTAATATGGCAAGATCAATGTTGAGTGAGTACAATGTGAGTCATTCATTTTGGGCCAAAGCAACCAACATGGCTTGCTACTATAGCAACCAACTCTATTGTCCCCCCATGATGGAGAAGACACCTTATGAGCTATTAAATGAAAGAAAGCCCAACATAGCATACTTTTGGGTTTTTGATGCAAATGCTATATATTGAAGAAAGGAACTAGATTGGGCAAGTTTGACAAGAAATATGATGAAGGATTCCTACTTGGATACTCAACTACTAGCAAAGCATATAGAGTTTAGAATTTGGATAGTGGTACTTTTGATGAAATTTGATGAAACAAATGGTTCCCAAGAGGAAGATGAGAATCTAGATGATGTGAGAGGTACTCAATTAGTCAATGCAATGAAGAACATGGACATTAGTGATACAAGACCTAGAGACGTGATTGATGTTAAAGATGATAAGAATCAAGTGCTCTCTAACTCAAATGTACAAGCTAGTGGTTCTCAAGATCAAAGTCAAGCAAGTGCTAGTGTTGACAAAGTGCAAGATCAACAACAATTGGGTAGCTCATCATCCCAACAAAATGATCAATCAAATGCAAGCAATCAAGTGCAAGTGCTCCAACCAACCAATGTCGCAAGAGTTCATCCTTTGGATACTATAATTGGTGATATTTCTAGAGATGTATAAACAAGATCTAGATTGGTATCATTTTGTGAACATTTCTCATTTGTGTCATCCATTGAACCTAAGAAGATAGATAAAGCTTTGAAGGATGTTGATTGGGTCAATGCTATGCATGAAGAGCTAAACAACTTCAAGAGAAATCAAGTATGAGAGTTAGTTGAGAGGCCTATGGATCATAATATAATTAGAACCAAGTGGTGTTTCAGAACAAGCAAGATCAAGATGGGATAGTAATAAGGAACAAAGCAAGATTAGTGGCTCAAGGTTACACTCAAATTGAAGGTCTTGACTTTGGAGAAATATATGCCTCGGTTGCTAGATTGGAAGCAATTAGAATCTTGCTAGTCTATGCTTGTGCCCACAACATCAAACTCTATCAAATAGATGTCAAGAGTGCATTTCTAAATGGTTACATCAATGAAGAAGTATATGTTGAGTAACCTCTTGGTTTTCAAGATGACGAGAAGCCCGACCATGTGTACAAGTTAACAAAGGCTTTATATGGATTGAAACAAGCACCAAGAGCATGGTATGAGAGATTGAGGGATTTCCTACTCTCTAAGGGATTCAAGATGGGAAAGGTTGACAACACTCTCATCACCAAGAAGCTTGGAAATGACTTGTTTGTATTGCAAATCTATGTTGATGATATCATATTTGGGTCAACAAATCAAGATTTTTGTGAGGAGTTTGGCAAGATGATAGTAAGTGAGTTTGAGATGTCCATGATTAGAGAGCTTAGTTACTTCCTTGGTCTTCAAATCAAACAAATAAAGAATGGCACATTTGTGAGTCAAGGCAAGTATATCAAAGACATGCTCAAAAAGTTTGGAATGGATAATGTTAAAGCTATTAGTACACCAATGGAGACAAATGGAAGCTTGGATAGTGATGCTTGTGGCAACATGGTGGATCAAAAGATATATCAGTCTATGATTGGAAGCCTACTCTATGTGACCGTATCAAGACCAGATATGATGTTTAGTGTATGCATGTGTGCTAGATTTCAAGCATCACCAAGAGAAAGTCAATTGAAGGCAGCAAAGAGAATATTGAGGTACTTGAAGCATACACAAAATGTTGGATTGTGGTATCCCAACAGAGCAAAATTTGAGTTGATTGGATATTCGGACTCCGATTATGTGGGATGCAAAATTGAGAGAAAGAGCACATCGAGCATATGTCAACTATTGGGAAGATCACTTGTGTTATGGTCATCAAAGAAGTAAAATAGTGTAGCACTTTTAACCGCCAAAGCGGAGTACATTTCGGCCGGTAGTTATTATGTTCAATTACTTTGGATGAAGGCTACTTTGAGTGACTTTGAAATCAAATTCAAGCAAGTGCCATTGCTATGTGATAATGAGAGTGTCGTAAAGCTCACCAATAACCCGGTTCAACATTCAAGAACAAAGCATATAGATGTCCGCCATCATTTCATAAGAGATCACCAACAAAAAGGGGACATTTGTATTAAGAGTGTTGGTATCGATGATCAACTTGCCAATATCTTCACCAAGCCACTTGAAGAGAAGAGGTTTTGCAAGCTAAGGAATGAATTAAACATACTTGACTTCTCCAATATGTGTTGATGCACCCCCATTATATGTCATGCTTCTCCTTCAAGCAAAGCAAGGTAAAGTTGATTGACATGTCATTCATCCATTGCTAAGGACTTGTTTAGTGCATCTAGTCACTCCTATCATATCTTAGGCTTAATCATGAAAATCAAATGAATTTGATGCTTGTATGGTACCACTTTTGCTTGTATGCTTGAAATGATCTAATGGTAGCATATGACATGTTTGTGGGCTTGTAAACCTAGTGCTTAATCTAGAAAATGAGCTATAAGTATTTAACTCAACATGGTGCATGATAAACCCTCTTTTGGAGGTGTGAAGAAGCTTGCCCTCGGATCAAACCGAGTTAAATATCTTTTGCAAGTGATCTAGATTGAACTAAATTGAGAAAATGATCCTCACTTCACATGGTTTCACCCCAACCTTTCTAAAATTTTAACTCGCCTTTGAAAGCTCTAGTTTAGTTTTGGTGAATTGATGAAACCCTAAGTGCTAACCTAGTTTATCAAGTGATCATGACATGGGTAGCACATTCCAAGTAGTGAAGCAAATGAAGATCATGACATGATGGTGATGCCATGGTGATGATCAAGTGCTTGGACTTGAAAAGAAGAAAGAGAAAAATAAAAGGCTCAAGGCAAAGGTATAAATGGTAGGAGCTATTTTGTTTTAGTGATCTAGACACTTAGCGAGTGTGATCACATTTAGGTTCGATAGCCGTACTATTAAGAGGGGTGAAACTCGTATCAAAATGCGGTTATCAAAGTGCCACTAGATGCTCTAACTCATTGCATATGCATTTAGGATCTAGTGGAGTGCTAACACCCTTGAAAATGTTTGTGAAAATATGCTAACACATGTGCACAAGGTGATACACTTGGTGGTTGGCACATTTGAGCAAGGGTTAGTAACTTCACCGGCGGAGTGTCCGCCCGTAGAGTGCGGATAGTCCGACGGTGCCACCGGCGCCCTAGATAGAAAAGATGGAGGTCACTGTAAGTGACCAGACGTTGGTCTCTGAAGGACCGGTGCGTCTGATCAATAGCAGCAGAGAATGCGCAGCATCGGTCATCGACCGAACACTGGCGCTGAAATGACCGAATGCTGGCTGGCTGCGTTCAGTCGCACTAACATGGTCATGCATAGAGGAGTCGCTGAGTGACCGGACGCTTGGTGTGTCCGGTCGAGCATGACCGGACGCGTCTGATCATGAAAAGTCATCTCTGGATGCTTACTGGAAATGACCGGACGCTGGGGTTCAGCGTTCGGTCACTTTTAGCTACAGCGTCCGGTCGTCATATGACCGTTGAGATCGGGCGTTTAGTAATTGAAGAGAGGGACACGTGGCACGCATCCGTGATCGGACGCTAAGGTCCAGCGTCCGGTCACCCCGTGTTGTGCCTAGTGAAGGGGTACAACAGCTCTATTTCATAGGGGCTTCTATTTAAGCCCCATAGCCGGCCCAAGCTCACTCTCTTGGCCATTTGCATTGACATAGCAACCTTGTGAGCTTAGCCAAAGCCCTCCCACTCATCTCCATCATTGATTCATTATCTTGGTGAGATTGGGAGAGAATTCAAGTGCATTGCTTGAGTGTTTGCATCTAGAGGCACTTGGTGTTCGTGTTTCGCTGCGGCATTCGCTTGTTACTCTTGGTGGTTGGTGCCACCTAGATGGCTTGGAGCAGCGAGGATCGTCGAGTAGAGAGTGGTGATTGTCTCCGACTCAGATCGTGGTGATTGTGAGGGGTTCTTGACCTTTCCCCGGTGGAGAGCCAAAAGGTACTCTAGTGAATTGCTCGTGGCTTGTGTGATCCTCATCTTGTGTTGGTTGTGCGGCACCCTATCGAGGGTTTGGCGTGTGATGCCAATTAGCGCGTGAACCTCCAAGTGAGTGAATCGCCACAATGAGGAGTAGCTTGCCGATAAGCAAGTGAACCTCAGTAAAAATCATTGTGTTCATCATTTGATTCTGAGGTGATTGGTCTTCATTGGTATTCATTCTTGTGATTGTTTGGCTCCTTCCTCGACATGGCGGTATAACCTTCTTGCTCACTCTCTTTACATTACCACAAACTAGTTGTCAAGCTCTTTAGTGTAGCTAGTTGTGAGAGTTTGTTAGTTTGGTTAGTGTGGCTCTTTAGTTAGCTTTTGAGAGCACACTAACTTAGTGTAGTGTCATAGCTATTGTGTGGATAGAAACTATATCAACTAGAATTGTGGTAGGTGGCTTGCATTTTTAGTAGGCTAGCGCAACACTTGCTTCACCTCATAATTGTCTAACCGGTTTGCTAAGTGTTGTTATAGAAATTTTTATTAGGCTATTCACCCCCTCTCTAGCCATTAGGACCTTTTAGCCTTTTGTGCTAATTGTTGACAAAGGGGAGGGAAATTCACAAAGATAGTAAGATAGGGGGAGCAAAACAAATGAAATGACATTATAAGGGATCAATCAAAATTGTACACAAGTAGGGGGAGCAAGCTCATAAACTTGTATGTTGCATTTGAATGTGCATTTCATATATTTGCTTGCATAGCATAAGTTTTAAATTTCAATATTTATGCTTGTGTGGTGTATGCTAGTTGTAGGTTTGAATGATAAAATGAAAAACTAGCATGCATAGGTTAAGTAACTAGACTTATATTCATTTTATGGAAACTAGACCCTTACTTCTAATATTGATCTCATGGGGTATTCTAGTTTTTGTGTATGTCTAGTTACTAATGGTGCTAAGGATAGTATATTGGTGCACTCCGATTGGTATCACGCTTCAAAGGTCCATCTCTTATACCTTAGCATCATTTGATAGACGTTGTCTCCTATATTTCCTATCTAAGCATATGTGGAAGCTACAATCCAAACTCTTAGCACATATGTAGGGGGAGCCATTGCTACCATTTGGGGTTCATGAAACTTGTCCATATCCTTTTACACATGGTAAATATGCTTGGACAAGCAACATGGACTCAATTAAATTTCAAATCATATCTTTGAGTAAGGTTGTCATCAATTACCAAAAAGGGGGAGATTGAAAGCTCTAGTTTGATTTTGGTGAATTGATGAAACCCTTAGTGCTAACCTAGTTTATCATAGTGATTATGAGATAGGTATCACTACTCCAAGTGGTGAAGCAAATGAAGATCATGACATGATGATGGTGATGCCATGGTATTGATCAAGTGCTTGGACTTGGAAAAGAATAAAGAGAAAAACAAAAAGTTCAAGGCAAAGGTGAAATTGATAGAAGCTTTTTGGTTTGGTGATCGAGACACTTAGAGAGTGTGATCACATTTAGGATCGATAGCCATACTATTAAGAGGGGTGACACTCGTATCAAAATGCGGTTATTAAAATGCCACTAGATGCTCTAACTCATTGCATATGCATTTAGGATCTAGTGGAGTGCTAACACCTTTGAAAACATTTGTGAAAATATGCTAACACATGTGCACAAGGTGATACACTTGGTGGTTGGCACATTTGATCAAGGGTGGTGAAGTTCAGGGTCAAAAGGAGAAGTTTTGTATTGACCGAACTCTGCCTTGGGCAGTGACCGGACTTTGACCCTGCATTCGGTCAATGGAGCGCAGTGTAGGCCACCCTTGGTCCCTTGACCGGACGCTAAAGTGAAAAAGGGATCGGACGCGCAGGGGGTGCGTCCGGTCACCTAGTGACGTACGCTGACGCAAGCAACAGAGATAGACTGTGTGGACCGGACGCTGACCTGAGTCCGGTCATGGGCCACCGGACACGTTCGGTCATGAAAAACCGGCTCTGGAACCTCTCTGGAAACAACCAGACTCTGGCTAGTCTGTGTCTGGTCATGCAGGAGCGGACGCGTCCGGTCGCAATACAGGGGCTTGGGGATCTCTCTATAAACGACCGGACTCAGGCGGTGGTGCGTCCGGTCGTGGTGCAGAGGTGTGTCCGGTCACAACTTAAGTGCACTAATGACCGTTCAGATCAGGCGATCAACATTTAAAGCAGGGGATACATGGCGAAAACTAAGGACCGGACGCTGGGGTCCTGCGCCCGGTCAAACCGACCGGTACGTCTGGTCACCCTGATTTTCAGGGAATAGAGAGCCAACGGCTCTATTCGTGAGGGCTCTCAATTTAAGCCCCATGGTTGGCATAAGCTCACACTCTTAGCCATTTGCATTGACATAGCAACCTTGTGAGCTTAACCAAGGCCCTCCCACTCATCTCGATCATTGATTCTATATCTTTGTGAGATTAGAAGAGAATCCAAGTACATTGCTTGAGTGATTGCATCTAGAGGCACTTGGTGTTCGTGTTTCGCTGTGGGATTCACTTGTTACTCTTGGTGTTTGCCCCCACCTAGACGGTTTGGAGCAGCGAGGATCGTCGAGCGGAGGTTGGTGATTATCTCTGACTACGATTGCTGTTATTGTGAGGGGTCTTGTGTCTTCCTCGGCGGAGCGTCGGAAGGTAACTCTAGTGGAGTGCTCGTGTCATTGAGTTACCTCACTTGTGGGTAGGTTCTTGCGGTGTCTAATTGTATGGACGAGATTCGTACAACACCTCTTAGCCACTGAACCATCAAGTGTTGGTCGACATAACGGGGACTAACGTATCGGCAAGCACGTAAACGTCGGGAGAAAAATTGATTGTCTCTTGCCCTTTGGTATTCTCCTGGTGATTGATTTAGTATTCATCTTATGATTGGTTCACTCCTCTGTACGGCGGTATAATCACCTTACTCACTTACATACCCGCAAACTAGTTGTAGTAAGCTCTTTAGTGTAGCTAGAATTGAGAACTTGCTGTGTAGCTTAAGTTCATCTAGTGGAGCTCTTTAGTGTAGCAAGTCTGAGAGCTCTTAGTGAGTAGTGACTTACTAAATTGTGTCTAGTAATTATAGTAACTAGAATTATTGGATAGGTGGCTTGCAACCCTTGTAGAGCTAGAGCAAATTTACTTTTCGTTATTTGTCATACTAATCAAAATTATTCTAGTTGGTTTGTAGATTTTTTAAATAGGCTATTCACCCCCTTTTTGCCATATTAGGACCTTTCACCACTGTTGCGCGCCGTGTCCCACCCTCCACGCGCGCCGAGGTGCTGCTGAGGTGCCACCGCCGTCGCGGATCCCCACCAGAAGGTCATGGCCGTGTTGACATCGTGGCCGCCGTGACGCACGACTTCAGCAAAGAGATGTTGCAATGAAAGCGCATATTGCAAGCGTATATTTTAAGTGTTTCAGATGTTTCAGAGGTATGTTATAATTGCTTCATATAGATGTTGCAAAAGTAGTTTGGGGATGTTGCACTTGTTGCAACTGTTTCGGAGGCATGTTGCAACTGCTTTTAAGGTGTTGTTCAAAACGTTTCATGTGTTCCAGACGTATGTTGCAAGTGTTCCGATCTGGATGTTGCATGTATGTTTCACACATATGTTGGAACAATGTGTTCCAAAATGTTTCAGTCGCTTTCGTTTTATGTTGCTATTAAGTGTTTTCATGATACAAGTTGCAAGTGTTTTTTATCTGATGTTGCATATGTTTCATACATATGTTGTAAGTGTATGTTCTAGATGTTTTATCCGTTTCATATGAACGTTGCATTCAAGTGTTTTCATGTTGCACATGTTTCATGTTGTTTAGAGAGTCAAGGGGCACGGGGAGTGACGGTGGCACGGCACGAGCGCTGGGTAATGATGGGGCACGAAGAGCTGGAGGCCGACGGATGGGGAGCGCGGCGCGCCGGTGTCCTGCAGACGGGACACGCTGGGGCCGCTGGTCTGGCCACGACGAGGGGCAGGGTGCGTGTGCGGGACGGAGCGAACGGCCTCGAATCGAGACGGACTTAGCGGGCTGCGCGTGCGAGACGAGACGTGTGGACACATGACGTTACAACAGGATGGCTGCGCGTGTTGGACGGGAATAAAATCAGTGCACGGAGGCAGGCTGCTCGGGCATCCGGACGCGTCCTCGCAGTGGACGTCCGGGCGCTAGTCGCTCCCATAATACTACGACTTTGATACAAAATAGTACAAAAAGAAAAATTAGCTATTTGCCATCCTCGAATCACAGCTCAGTTAAAAGGATTAGCAGTACAACAGCCCAAGTAAAAGTGTGTCTATCATATTAAGCTTAGCTTAATTGCTTAAACCCAAAGCAACGTTGCTCGGACAGTCAGATCAGATCAAACCATCTCAACCTCCTCTGCTTCTTGTTCCTTGTCTCTCCTTCTAGAACCATCGGGAAGCAACAACCGTAGCAATGCCGCTCCACCACCCCAAACACCGCCACCATGACGATGACCTCCTCCCCTACCGCCGCTCCGATGATGAGGCTAAGCCACGCCGGCCCTACACCCCCACCTTCCCCTCCTCCCCCGCCTCTGCTAACCGCCTCCTCCTCTTCTTCGCCGTCGCCTGCCTCGTCCTCGCCGCCGCCTCCTTCGCCTTCGCCGTCTCCACCAGCCGCAACCGCCAGCCCCTTCCGCAGCCTCCGCCTACTGTCGCCTTCCGCTGCGGCCGCGCCGAGGACTCGCTCCGCTCCTTCCTAGCGGCCTCCTCACACGTCAACTTCTCCGCCGGCGACAGGGAGAAGGTGCTCGCCGTCGTTGGCGTACACACGGAGCACGGCAACTTCTCCGCTGCCCGACGCGCTGCGCTCCGCGCTACCTGGTTCCCGCCCAACCCCGAAGGCATCGTAAGGTTCCGCACACTTCCATAAGCTTTGGATCTGGGTAGATTCATGATCTAGATTGCTGCTGCTCATGTCACGTATATACTAGAAACTTCTAGCTGCATTTTAGTATCTAGCTGCTACCATGGTGTGATCGGTTAAGACGTTGCTTGTGCGCTTGCTGTTACTTGCATTTTCCTGCTAATAAGGTTGCTTGTAGATTTGATCTCTGGGTCATCTGCTCCAACTGCAAATGCTCACTATTTGAGAATACAGTTTTTCAATCGGGCAGGGTGGGGTGAGTCTTACTAACTGGGCCGATTTGATTAATTGATTTCTGCCACTAGTTGCCAGTTACCATAATTTGAATTCTCATGAATGATTGCTAACATGAACAAGAGGTTATGGTGTAACGAGCATATCGGCAGTGATGATAACTTCAAATAGGCATACAAATTTGGTTCCATCATTTTACAAGGCATTAATGAATTATATCATTAGAACTGAAATTTAATTTGTATTGCAATTCTAATCATTTCAAAGCAGGCGTCCTGTGTTCGAAGTACAGTACGTCCTGTGTTCGAAGTACAGTACAAATCGTGGTATATCAGGTGTCATGAAATGCATAGCAGAAAGTATATACGAAGACTCAGTGAAGAAATGAGATTCCATATCCACTGAGTAAATATGGTTTTCAATCCAAAACAGTTCACTTGAAACAAATTTATGTTTTTTGGGTGATTGAAAATAAAGTATATGTGCTATATGGAAAGTATGTTTAGCTATTTTTCTTTCCTTTTTCTTTTTATTTATTTTTTTCTTCTTTTTTGGAGTTCTGAGTGTTGCAATGTGTCTTGAAATGTTCCATTACATGACTCTCTGTATTTAGTTACCGTACTCCTTGGCCTGGAGAAAAGTAGGATAAAATGTTCTACCATTTATTGTTTACTCTTATCACATTTATGGCATAGTGTCAACATAGTGATCAGAGATACAATTCACTGTTTCTTAGTCTGGCCTTGAGTGTGTGTGTGTGATTATGAGACAAAATAGATCGATCTCTTCCAAATCTAGTAATGTTCTCTGTTTTCCTTTTCTCGCCCTTTTAGTTTCTATATATGGACAGAATTAATCCCCTTATTTCCATGTTCTGTTTTGTGCATCTTATATTTCCTGAACAAAAGAATGCATGGGAAAGCTGTAATGCTTTTGAATGCACAAGAATAAAGGGTTCTTGGACTCGGTGTTCATGTGTCCTTTTGTATTTTGGACAATTCAAATACCTGAATCCAAGTTGGATTCTGACATATGTGCTCATGTGCAAGAACAATCCTGTTGTATCATGTTGAAGCTTTTGGGGGCTTACTGTGGCCATTTCTTCTGTGTTGCAGTTTAGAACATGGAACTGGATTATCTTTTAGGTTTGTAACTAGACGGCTAAAGGACAAAGATAAAATGGAAGATCTTCAGAAAGAGGCGGATACTTATCATGACTTTTTGTTTATTGATGCTGATGAGGACACAAAGCCCCCACAGAAGATGTAAGTTTGTGTACACTTTTTACCGTTGTATGGTACCTGTGAACTTACATGTGGTTAATCTAATCGGTCCCACTTTTGTTACCTGTCTGATAGGTTAGCATTTTTCAAAGCAGCTTACCACATGTTCAATGCAGAATTCTATGTCAAAGCTAATGATGATATCTACCTGCGCCCAGGTGAAGTTAGTGACTATATTGTGCAATTGTTGCTTCTTCGACCTGTTATATGACTCATACTTCTAAGGCAGATAGACTTGCTGCTCTTCTTGCAAAAGAAAGACCTCAGCACAAGACATACATTGGTTGCATGAAGAAGGGACCAGTTGTCAATGATCCAAATATGAAATGGTCAGTTAATCAGTTCCTATTCCAGGAAATATGTATTACAAATTAAATGGTCAGTTCAAATTCTGGGACATATGTGGCTTCTAAATTGATTGGCATACGTCTCTTTTGCATCCGTAGCATTGTTGTTATTTTTTTACTGAACACAAAGTGACAAAACAAACACGACCAAACCCCCATAATCTAAGAACAGGCATGCGACTGAGCAAAACAGAACATGACCAAACAACTGAGATAGCAGGCCTTAGAAAATGTTATGGAGGTCTTTAGCCCCAGCTGCACACCATAAGGGATGCTGCTCCACTACTGCCCTTACCACCAAGTTTCAAGTCCCGAAGCCCTGTTGAATAAGCAACCATTGTGATGTTTCCGTAGCTCCCAAACCAGCAAAAGAGCGGAAGTGTTTCAGCCTTTTCTACACTGCTTGTCCACCCTTTTGAATGCATGGCACCACCATCCACAAGAACTATAGTCAGGAACAAGAGCCTGTAAACCCAACTTCTGTAACACAATAAACCACTGGCATGAGTTGGTGTGAGTGAGTTTGTGTCCCTGGGGCTTGCCTTTTGGCTGGCCTGGGGTGTGTTGTATGGGTTCTTTCCCATTGTTACTTCTTAATATAATGATGCGCAGCTCTGCTGCGTTTTTCGAGAGAAAAAAGATGTGCTGGATGTTGTCAGCTGCTTGATCCCTTGGCCTTCACATTAATACTATTCTTTGAAGTGTTCCTGTTTAAATTTCAGGTACGAAAGTTCTTGGGAACTGTTGGGTAACGAGTACTTCATGCATGCTTCTGGTTCACTATATGCTCTTTCTTCTGAGGTGGTTGAAGCTCTAGCTACTGCAAAGAGTGATAGGTTGGTCAGTTATAATTTTGTGACTTCTCTTTTCACCTAAAACATGGAAAACTGAAGTGCATCCAACAAGCTTACTCCCAAACTTTAGTATGCTTGTACTTAGACATGCAACATGCTACTGACATTTCATATTTTTCTTGCACTCATGGAATAATTGGATTGACCTTCCTTTTCACCTTAACATGGGAGTGTGTTAATCCAAGGATTTCATGTTAGATGGTCTGTATGCATTTAATTTAAAGATATGCAGGGTACACCCAGATATCAATGTTTTGCATTATACTAGAGTTGTTATTTGTTATCAGCACCAAATGAACTGTAGGGTTTGTTATTTATCAAAGCAAAAAGAACTATAGGGTTCATGGTAATAGAGTGTACATGATATTAGTTCAGTACAACTTTTTTGCCATTATTATGACTTCTCTTTGCTCTTTGTTTCTTGTGTATTCAAAATAATCATTATACATCCGTGCATTTTCCAGCTTAAGGATGTTTGATTATGAAGATGTTACAATCGGTGCATGGATGCTTGCTATGAATGTAAAGCATGAAGACAACCGAGCAATGTGTGATTCAATATGCACTCCTACCTCCATTGCTGTATGGGACAGTAAGAAATGTTCAGGTTTGTCTTCAAATATTAGTCTCATTATCATTGCATTAGGGAAGTCTGAATCAATTTTGCTATCTAATATTGGTACTTCACTGCAAAATTGCTAGTATGTCCATGCTTTTTCATCATTATTGCCAAGAGCATATTTGATGTGTCAGGACTAATATTCATACTGAAGAATTAACATCATTCCTATTATTTGGACTCAAATATATGCATGGAAATTTGTTGTGATAAATCCTCATCTAATTCCAGGTACTTGTAACATAGCTGACAAAATAAAGCAGCTGCATAACACCACTGTGTGCTCAAAGAGCCCAACGTTGCCACCTGAGGTGGAGGAGGAAGAATAGAACCAAAACAATTCTGGCCCTTCAAAGGGTTATGACGGTGATACTCCAATTGGAGCACTGGATTTGTCGTCGACTCATTTTCATACTGCTGTATCGTTTGCGGACCTTCTTCCAACAGCGGTGCTGTAGAGTTCGTGGAGAATCGATGCCATCACATGACGCGTAGTATTTTGAGTCTATACCCTGGTTGACCAACATAAACAGCAAGCGACCAACATAGGTTCAGATGAAGTGATGTGCCTTTTAGTAATTGATGGAACCAATGAGGCATCGGCCTGTTCGCTTGGCTTATAAGCCGTGCTTTTTAGCTAAAGAACAGTATTTTTCTTTCCCAACAAATTTGCCAACAGTACTTTTAGCCATGGATTATCAGCAAGTGAACTGAACAGGGCATCTTGGCTGGATGATGTATGTATATATATTGTACACAGAGTGACCTATGCGGTCTCATTCTTCGCTGATCAGACCGTGGATATCTTACGATTTGTTTTCTGAGACTGATATGTGCACGCGTTCGTTTTGCTCTTATGCCGTTTGGAGACGATAAACAGAGAAAGGTCTAAGTGTGTTCCGTGGCCTCGTGTGTTAGAACTTGCTATGATCTGGCTCCTCACTTGCCGCCCCGTGGTGTCAAGTGTCAACTGTGTTGTTGGCTGGCCCAAGCAAGCCACGATGGAGGAAGGCACTACTCCCGTGGTTGTTTGTCACCCTGAGGACACGCGCAATGGAGCATTTGATGTTTATGAAGAAGGGCGAAAGCTGCTATGCCTCCGCTGGTGCATCAACTTACGTTAGCTTGTTTGTGTCTAGGGACGTACTGCTAATTGAAACAACGATCTCTTGTCATGGTCATGCACTGCAAATGTGTAATGATCGTAAATATTTATTCCTTCCTTGATTAAAGAGATAACCGTTAGCCTTGTGGTATCTGTTGCCTTTTTTACTCCATCTAGTTTTCTGTTGCGCCCAATGGCACTCTTGCTGTCTTGCACTGCAACTGCCTGAAACAACTGAAAATTTCAATCTACGGCAGCTCCTCACCTGAATCTGCTAGCCCAGCGGCCTCAAGCCACCAAAACAACTATTCGCAGAGAATGGAAGCCTTTGTGATGGACTGATGGTGTCTATCAACTCGGCTCACAGATTTGGAGTCGTCCAGTTGTAACTGGTAGGGTTTGCTGCTGAAGACCAACCAAGGGCAGGCTGGAGTGCCAAACCTCTCTTGAGAACATACATGTAGTGAGCAAATCAGATTCTCATCTTCCTAATCACAAAGTGGGCGTCTCTCTAGATGATCAAGTCTTGTACGTGACACGATAACAACCAAGTAAAAAATCTGCAAAGACCTGGACCCCAAGTCTTCCTTGTTTCACGTTCGATAAATATAGGCCCTATTTGGTTGAGCTGTGGATTTTAGAAAAGCTACTGTGAGCTGTAGGCTATGAAAAAACTATTGTGAGCTGAGAACTATGGAAAAAACTTAAAGTCGTTTGGTTGGAGGAGCTGTGAAACCGTAAGCTATGTAAGAAATGTTTGTAATGCCCATAAAGGCCTAAGGGACTATTTATATGCAAATTGCTCGTAAATAACTGTTGCACTCACTTATTCACATGTAAATAATTATTTTGGAAAGGAAAAATTAATTTATTCTAAGTTTTTGTCATATGATCCACATAAATAGAACCAAAAGATAAGGGCTCATCCAATTATGTCATTCCTGAACATAACTATCCTCCTCTCACACTAACCAAAGCATCAGCTATTCTACTACGAATGGTATTCATGGTATCCTCATTCTCCACATATTCACTCTCATCTCCCTGTGTTTGTATTGTGCCACTTGTTTCTTGTACCAAGTATTCCTCATCAGCATCACATCTCTCGAACTCCTTATCACGTAAATTGCTGTCACGGATAAAATTATGCAATGCCAAACAAGCAATGATGATATGCTTTGAGTACAAGTTGAGAAACTTGGTATGCCCTTCAAAATACACCACTTCTCCTTCAATACTCCGAAAGCCCGCTCAATGACATTTCAAAGGGATGAATGTAAGAAATTGAACACCTCATACTTCCCTTAGGGTGGTCCAGAACGATTATGAAATTCTGGTATATGGTATGTTATTCCTTTGAAAGGGGCCAGATATCCTATTCGGTTTGGAAAACCAGAGTCCACGAGATAATATTTTCCTACAAAATCAAATCAGTATAAGCAAATAATAATACAAGTACTTTACTGCTACATGGTTGCATTTTAGTCCTTTTTCACGGTTATCGCATCTCTGAAATTGAATGAAAAATTTTAGCAAGGCACACCATATCAAAGTATGAAAATCAATATCAATAGTGAGAGTTTAGTTTTTACAGCAAGGTGTTCAGGCCACCATTCATGAGGGCAATCAACAGTTCCCTTTGCCGCGTCCCATCCAAGTCCAATGACATAATTCTTGAACTCCATGAACCATCCATATTCCTTTCTTATGTTGTTTAATTTGTTCTTCAATTGTATCTTTGTCCGCTCGTCATCGGTTCTTTCTGCAAACTTAGATACAAGATTTTTCCATCCAGTACTACTGAAAAGTCCCAAGGGCCTATTCCTTGCTTTTATCTCCCCTTTGCATACATCAATCAAATGCTTCAAAAATAAATCACTCCAATTTGCCTTATCACCCATTCATGAATCAAACAAAACATTTTTTTAGACTTTCTAATTACCATAATACCATGGCATCATTTTTATCATACACATATCACACTATACTAAATGAATAACATGCATTGAACCATTTATCTGAGATTGACGTACCTACGTTGTAGATCCGGTCACTGGAGGCGTAGACCGATGGAGCCGGGACCTGTTTGGTTGCTGGAGAGGAGCAGACGGCGTAGCTGCAGGGGCTCTGATGCGGAGCCCGACAGGCCGAGACGGGGCGGGGACGGCGACTCTTGGCGGCGGCGACAAGTGGGGTGACGAAGGAGAGGACCGGGCGGCGCCGGAGGAGGTCGGGGCATAGCCGGCGAGATGCGTCGCTGCCAAACCCTAGCTCCGCCTAGGCGTCGCCACTTGCGGATGAACGGGCTCGGAGTCACGCGGAAGGGAAGAGAAGGGAAAAGAACGAAGCATTTTCTTCATAATCAATGGCAGTGCGGGTAATTTCATTGAAAGTGACTGTCGTTGCAGGACCCACGGGATACCCCGCACGGAAGGAAGAACTAGTCTAACTAGAATTCTTCCCCTGTAATCTTAGTAGTAGTAGTAGTATTACTCTATAATCCTACTAGGAACTCTCATTGTAAACCGATTAGGACTCTGGCCTCCTGACTATATAAAGGAGGGCAGGGCTCCTTGGATCGGGGGTTCAGAGAACAATTGTACAACACAATACTTTACAATCAATCCAACGCAAAGGCTAACGCCGACTGGACGTAGGGCTATTACCCGATCAGAGATCGAGGGTCCGAACCAGGATAAATCGACTGTCTCTTGCGTTTACCGTCGAGTTCTGCATACGCTGAAGCCCGAACATACTGCCCTAGGGACCCCCGTGGCAGGCTATCGGTGGTCAAACATCGACAGTTGGCGCGCCAGGTAGGGGCTTTTGGTGACTTTGCATCCAAGAGCTCGACGGACTCCGACAACATGATCTTCTCGACGGGATCAACCTTCATCTTCGGTTCATGGATCTGCGAGGCAGGCGACGACGACAAGCTCCAAGGCCGTCTCCTTGAAGATTCAGATCATCATCAGGACTTTTCCATTTCGACGACAACGACAGGTCAGCTTGCCGAAAGATTCGCATAGCTCGTAATGTCCAATCCAACTCAGATTCCGCGGCTTCACGCATCCGATTCAAACTCAAGTTCCGCTTCTGAGACGAAGTCTTATCCGAGTTCTTTTGAAAAACCGAGTTCTTTTCTGACAAAGCTCCGGAACATGACATCATCCTATCAAGGATACCACTCAGAGTACACTCAGAGTACTTCAAAGAAGTTGGGTCCTCTTCCGTTCAGACTCCACAACATGGCAACATCTTATCATACATGGCCCGAAGGATCCACCTATCCCGTGCTTAGAATGTCGCTGAAGGGAGCCTAGGAAGGTCTTGTTTTAACTATAACATCTCAAGACTGCATCGTTCACTGGCCAGGTACCGTTCCTGAGGATGATGGCACCCAACTAGTCGATGATACAACAACAGCAACTCTACCCTACCAAGAAGGAGACTCGATCTGTGACCTTGAAACCTCTACTGAAGTTATCAACAGCTCTGGCAGTACAGAAATCAACGACGATGATAGAACAACTCACGCTAGAGAAGTACTCATGATTCGCCGTCCTCGATCACCATTGATCCCCCTAGAAGTACCTGACGTTAGGTCTTCAGACGAATCCGAATCCAACATATCACCATTTATCCAGGGGCATGATGGTGAGAATTTGAGTCAGAGGCAAGCGAGAGAAAGAAAGAACAAATTGAAACAAGGACGTCAACACCGTGCTAAGCAGCGAAAGGACACTTGGATCAAATATGAGTCAGATCTAGCCGAGTACAACAGAAGAAAATCAGAGCGAGAGGTCAAAGAAGGACGAGCAGCGAATACACCCTACAATAAGATCCGAGAAGCACTAGAAGAACTCAGGGCGACTTCACATCCCAATGAAAAACAAGAATAGCTTCAGGACTTCCTCCGATCAACAGTCCTAAGGACACACGGCGGAAGGGCCCGCTCAAGACTACCAAACAGGTCAACATCTCATGAATAGGAAGATCAAAATCAAAGGAAGTCTGCCTTCGAGAGACTCGGACCAAGCGGAAGTCACAACGGAGAAAGTAGAAGAAATCATAATAAAAAAGATCAGGTCGAACAGACAAGGAAAGCCAGAAGCAAAGTACCCACAAGGATAGCTACGCAAAACTACTCTCACCAAGACAACAGTTGGCAAGAAGGGGGCGCTGAATCAGAATACACAGAAGCCAGAACACACGATAGATTTCCCTATTTTGCAAACAGACTGGCTTCAATATGACTACCTCACAAGTTCAAACCGTCCAACCACTCCAAGTACGATGGCAAGACCAAACCAAAGCAATGGCTTAGGATTTACTCTCAATCAATTGAATTAGCCGGAGGAGATGATGACATCAAGACCTTGTTCCTTCCCATGGCCCTAGAAACCATGCCCCTTCAGTGGTTTGACAAATTAAATCCAGGATCAATCAGAAATTGGGAAGACTTGCAAAGAGCTTTCTGTGAAAATTTCACGGGAATTATTACACATCCAATCACCCACGTAGAGTTAAAAGGACTCAAGCAGAAAGGAGGGGAAAGTCTAAGAAATTAATATCGACGATTTGGCAAACTATGAGCTCAAGTACATGACATCACTCAACGAGAAGTAATCGAAGCTTTCTCGCACGAAATCATGGCTAGGTGGCAATTTCAAGACTTCTGCAAAGAAAACCCAAGAAACAATGAAGAATTCAGACGAACAGTGGAAAAGATGATTACTGCAGAGGAAAAAACAAGAGAAAGATTCTCAGATAGAAACAACAAAGACAACCCGGATAGGCAAATTCCTCAAAACAGCAGACATCAGGAGAGAAAGTGTGGTCCAGACAACACAGTAGCGATGGCTGACAAATCAAAGAAGTTTTCAAAACCTAGAAGATATGACGACATTGAGAACATACGTTGCCCCTTGCACCCCAATGGAAAACACACCATCGAAAATTGCTACACCTTCAATGAAAGATACACAAGAAAAGATAGTAAGGGGAACAATAAAGAAGACAATCAGAAAAAAGAATAAGACAACCATGAAAACAAAGGATTCCAAAAATCCAGGGGGACAATGGCAGTAATCTTTGTCGGAGTTCTAGATTCCAGAAGCAAACATCAAGAAAAGCTAGCGTTATGAACCATCATGGCAGCAGAACCTGCTACACCAAGATATCTCAATTGGTCAGAGTACCCAATCCAATTTTCAAGAGAAGACCAATGGACCAGCATAGGAAACGTAGGCCATTACCCACTGGTTCTAGATCCAACCATTGCTGGTATGACTGTTACAAAAGTACTAATCAACGAAGAAGCCGGACTCAACATCATTTTTTCAGAAACTCTAAGGAAGATGGTACTACAACTCACCGGGATGATCACACCAATGAGCACGCCTTTTATGGCATAGTTCCTAGCAAGGCAGCAATGCCACTTGGACAAATCACCCTACCGGTTACTTTTGGGACTCCCTCGAACTACCGTACAGAATTCATCAAATTTGAAGTCACGGACTTTGATTCATCATATCACGCAATCCTTGGGCGCCCAGCACTAGCAAAATTCATGGCAATACCGCATTATCCGTACCTATTGCTTAAGATACCAGGGCCTAACGGTGTTCTCTCTCTTTGGAGTGATCTGAAGCGCGCATTTGACTGTGATGTTCAGGTAATCCAAATTGCAGCAAAAGCACAGGCCAACGATGGAAGAAAAGAAATAACCACTGTTGCAGCAGAAATGAACCCAAAAGAGCTCGAGATACTGGCTAAAAAACCAAGCATCCTAGCACCACCAAAAGAAGCCGACATCAAGCAAATCGACCTGGGCACCGGTGATACCTCAAAAACGGCAACCATCAGTGCCCACCTATCAGCAAAATAGGAACTCGCGCTCACCAACTTTCTTCAGGACAACAAGGATATCTTCGCTTGGAAGCCGGCCGACATGCTAGGGGTCCCAAGAGAGTTGGCTAAGCACAGAATTGATATCAATGAAGCCTCCAAGTCTGTGAAGCAACGACTATGACGATTCTCTCCCGATAAGAAGGCAGCAATTAAAAAGGAAATTACAAAACTAATGGCAGTCGGATTCATCAGAGAAATCCTCCATCCAGATTGGCTAGCAAACCCAGTTCTGGTATAGAAAAAGAATACGGACGAGTGGCGCATGTGTGTCGACTA